>NW_004949101.1:2933208-2941824 GCF_000317375.1 Microtus ochrogaster | reverse complement strand
GAAGGAAGGAAGGAAGGAAGGAAGGAAGGAAGGAGAAGGAAGGAAGAAAAGAAAGAAAGGAAAGAGAGAAAGAAAGAGAGAGGAAGAAAGAAAAGAAAGAAGGGAACGAGGGAGGGAGGTAAGAGGGGATAAAACTGAAAATGTGTGGTGGCTGGCTGGTGGTGGTGCAAACCTTTAATCCCAGCACTCAGGAGGCAGAGGCAGGAGGATCTCTGTGAGTTCAAGACCAGCCTGGTCTATAGAGTGAGTTTTAGGACAGGCTCCAAAGCTACAGAGAAACCCTGACTCAAAAAAGCCAAGAGAAACAGAGAAAAAAATGTGTGATCAACCTTAAACTTCCTCCCTGGCCACAAAAAAAGGGGCTGAGTCCCTTCCCTTCTGTCTCCATCTATGTTTCTTCCATGAGTCCTGAGGTCTGGGCTGTTGGGATTCTTTGCTTGTAGATTAAGAGCAGATTAAATCTACTTCCATCCTCTATCAAAAAGAAGATGGCAGGATTATTCCTGATGGTCAGTCCTCTCTGCGGGCTATTTCCAGTTTCTTCTCTCTCTGTCCTTCCAAAGGCTGGGGAGTATGGGAACCTAACAAGCTTTTGCACTACATCCCTCTGAGTGAAAGGTGTCTGTGTTGGGCCACATCCTCTGGGACTGAAGTGGGTGCACGCTACACTTTCACCTTCCCCAGACCCATCATTTTGAGCTGACAGTCTACATATTCCTCCGTCCTCAGGCAGAGAAGAGGGATCCAAAATACAGCTTTGAGCTCAGACTGTGTTTTCAGGACTCCTAAGGATCCTGGTTAGACATGGTCAGTGAGGGACATTGCTCCTGCTGCCACCTTGCTGGTGCCCCATGGCTTGGGTGGCTCCCTGGGTAATGTCTGTTGTCCTGTAGCTCCTCTCTTCTCACCCTGCCCCGGGATCAGCCAGGAGTTTAAAACTTCCTAGGCCAGCTCTAGTTTGTACTCTTAGAATATAGCAGTTGCCTCTGACCTTGACCTGGCCCATAAGTCTGGGCTTCACAGTAGCAATGAAAGGGCAGTGACATCAAAACCCCTGCTCTCGTCCCTTGAAGATCCAGAATGGAAGAGAGAACAGTGACTTGAAGCGCAGTGGTTCTCAACCTTCCTAATGCTCTGAGCTTTTAATACAGTTTCTCATGTCATAGTGAACCCCCCAACCATGAAGTTATTTTCGCGGCTACTTCATAACTGTAATTTTGCTATTGTTATGAATTGTAATGAAAATATCTGTGTTTTTCCATTCGTCTTTGGGGATCACGACCCACAAATTGAGAACCACAGATCTAGGGAGAAAGGAATTCTATTAGAACACATCTCTAATGAGACAGCTATGATCATGTTTACTGCTCTGTGCCCTTCTCAGAGAACTCTGCTCTGCCTGGTACCACTTTTAAAGCAATCCACCAATTATGTTAAACACAATTCAGCAAAAATGAGCCCATAAGTATATAGTTAAGGTGAATTTTCACAGTGAGACCCCCACAGCCGGCACCCAGATCTGAAAACAGTTTCTCAGCATACCCTGGGGGTTCCCTAGTCACTTCCACTTCATGCCAAGCCAGTGTCCTGACTGGCACTGAGCTAGGTAGTTCTGATTGAAGGGTTTATTGTTGTTTGCCTTTGTTTTGATACTGGGAATTGAGCCCAGTTTGTAGCACATATGTTCTGCCTACCCTAGCTTTGCCCATTCCCAACTTTATATAATTGAAATCATAACAGCATTCACTTCTAAAAGTCTGACTTGTTTTATCCAACTTGAAAAAATAATTCCATTTATAAGCATACCAAAACATTAAATCCATTCTACGATTGATAGATATTTGACTTGGTTCCCATTAAAGGTTGGATTTGTTGTTGTTTTGCAATTTTTTTTTTTGAGACAGGGTCTCATGTAGCCCAAGCTGGTCTCCAACTCACCATGTAACTGAACATGATTTTGAACTCTTTTTTTGGGGGGGGGGTCGTCTCACTAAGTATTCCTGGCTGGCCTGGAACTTGCTATGCACTACGCAGACTAGGCTGGCCTCTAACTCACAGAGATCTGCTTGCCTCTGCCTCCCCAGTACTGGGATTAAGGTCCTGTGCCCCGCCGTGTTGAGCAACCTTGAATTCTTAATCTACCTTCTGACTGATGGGATTATAGGTGTGCAGGCGTTCTTGAAGACAAGTTCAACGTTTCCTAAACTCACTTGGTTCAGGCCATTAACAGCAAATAGCTGTAAATATCATACAGATACTTTTGTAGTTCTGCTCTTCAGATTACTGCATCGAGTACAATTTCCCATATTTAAAAATCTTACGTCCTCAACTTTAGTAACTTCAAATACGGGATTCAAAGGCACCTCAGTTTATTCCTTCCCGATCTTTTCTTCAGGAGACAGATACAAAGAGACTCTGAATTCTCTGTTAATCTTCTGAAGATTTTGGAGAATGCGTTCATGGCCTCCCTGGAGAGCCAGGTCAAGCCTCTGGATGCAAAGCCGTTGAGTATTTCAACTTCCTTCACCATCTGTACTATGTGCAGTGTTAGCGGCAGTGTACTCTCATACCACAGTTGGAAACCTGTCTAGACCATAGGTCACTGTTGCTCCAGACTTGGGCACATGCCAGTGCGTCAGTGAAAAACTTGAGCCAAACTCATCTTTAAAAAAAGGATTGGAGCCAGGTGGTGGTGGCACACGCCTTTAATCCTAGCACTCAGGAGGCAGAGGCAGGAGGGTCTCTGAGTTAGAGGCCAGCCTGGTCTACAGGGTGAGCTCCAGGACAGGCTTAAAGCTACAGAGAAACCCTGTCTCAAAAAACAAATAAACAAACAAACAAAGGGTTGGTTTGGGAACTGGAAAGTACAGCTTTATGGTAGAACCCTAGACTGGCATTTGCAAAGCTCTGGGTTCCATTACCAACCTTGCAAAAAGGAGGGGAAAGGCAAGTGGTTTTCTCCATTTATTATGACCTCTGCTCTGGTGTCTGCAGAAACAGGAGACTGGTAGGAGCCATGTACTGCATATAGAACACTACGCTTCTCATGTAGTGTCTTAGGCTCTTTGCAAGAAGTGTTTGATGTTCACAGGTTGATAGTTCCTTCTTAGACCTTGTCTGTTCTTCCTCTGTCATGGGCATTCACCTTCTTTCTTAAGGAAACCAGAAAGAGGAGCTTGGTAAATTGGGTCAAGGTTGAAAGACAACAGAGAATGAACCATGTGGAGCTAGGATAGGAGCGCTCACTCCCAGGGACACATGCTCTGTTCAATATAACAAGTCTTTTGGAATTGAAAGTTTGGCAGTGACATTTTCTGCCCTGCCTGTAATGGGCATAAATATGCCAATCTGATCCATTCCTCTCCAGCCGTTCCCTGAGATGGCCTCTTATTTCAAGCCACTGAGAGTGTTTTCAATGTGGCTTCAAAGAATTCTGTGAGGATTGTCCAACCCTCTTGCTCATACTGTTGACAGCATGACGATTAAGTTCAGCCTAAGGGTAGTATTTACTGAGTGGGTACAAGTTGTTGAGGTTCCCCGAGTGGCGCCTAAAGATTTATGTGACCTAGAAAGGAGAGAATTGTAAAGGAATGAGTGTCATATAAAGTAGGAAGGGAGGGCCTGCTTGTTCATTCCAGCCGCCCGGCTAGCTTACACCCAAAATAACCACACAGAAACTGTATTAATTTAAACACTGCCTGGTCCATTAGCTCTAACTTCTTATTGGCTAACTCTTACATCTTGATTTATCCCATTTCTATTAATCTATGTATCGCCACTTGGCTGTGGCTTATCAGTAAGATTCTAACCAGCGTCTGTCTGAGAAAGAGGATCCATGGCTTCTCCTGACTCTGCTTTCTTCCTCCCAGAATTCAGTTCTCTCTTCTCCGCTTACCTAAGTTCTGCCCTATCAACTAGGCCAAGGCAGTTTCTTTATTCATTTACCAATGAAAGCAACACAAAAACACCGCCTACCTAAGTTCTGCCCTATCAACTAGGCCAAGGCAGTTTCTTTATTCATTAATCAATGAAAGCAATGCACAAACAGAAGGACCTCCTACACCAATATAATGGGAGGGATACCGATGAATACAGGGATGTGCCAAATTCCAAATGAGGAGAGGAAAGGAATTCCAGATCATTGGTGGTTTTAGAAAGAGTAACACCTGAGATCACTTTAATAAAGAATTAAACAGGTAAGAACAGCTTGTGATTTCAAGTACCCCAAAGAGCCGTTGGGTCTGTCTCAGTTCTTGGTAGGTAGGAAAGTTTTTTTCAAAGAGCATTTAACTTTTCTTGTTGACTAACATTTGGTATGTATATTGTGAAGAAAAAAAACACATATCAGAAAATAAAACTAATTTGATGGGCTTGGGAATAGTGGTGCATAAGTTTTTCCTATCACTAGGGATGCTGGGACCAGAGGATGGGGCAAGACCTATCTAAAAAACAAAACAAACAAACAAAAAACGAACAGCTGAGGCCGGGCGGTGGTAGCGCACGCCTTTAATCCCAGCACTCGGGAGGCAGAGGCAGGTGGATCTCTGTGAGTTCGAGACCAGCCTGGTCTACAAGAGCTTTTTCCAGGACAGGCTCCAAAACCACAGAGAAACCCTGTCTCGAAAAACCAAAAAAAACCAAAAACGAACAGCTGGATGTGGTACTTCATACCTATAATCTTATATGGAGGCAGGAGGATCATGATGTCAAAGTTATCCTTGGCTATACAGTAAGCTGGAAGTCAGTCTGGGCTACAGAAGACCCTGTCTCGGAAGGAAGGAAGGAAGAAAGGAAGGAAGAAAGGAAGGAAGGAAGGAAGGAAGGAAGGAAGGAAGGAAGGAAGGAAGGAAGGAAGGAAGGAAGGAAGGAAGGAAGGAAGGAAGGAAGGAAGAAAGAGGAAAGAAAGAAAAAAAAGCAACCAAACAAAACCCAAGCATGAGTTCACCCACTGTGATGGAACCAGGGCTGTTCTCTTTGCAGCTTTATCTCTTTTGAGAATAACGCTTCACTTTTGTTTTACATTACTAAGTATATAGATGGTAAATCATGAATTTGCCAACAGACAAGGTGGGTTTTTTTTTTTAAAGTCTAGGGCCTAGAAATTGGTTCTTTGTGTGTGTGTGTGTGTGTGTGTGTGTGTGTGTGTGTGTGTGTGTGTGTGTGTGTTAGTAGGGTTTGAAATTTTCTTTGTTTGGTTGTTGCTTGTTGGTTTTCAGTGTCTCTCTCTGTTGCTGGACTGTTCCTGGATCCATATGCTGCGGTCATCCTCCTGCTTGAGCTTCCCTAGTGTCTAGGCTTCAGGTCTGTGCCAGGGCACTGGTTCATGTCCCTGTTTTGACCAGTGGCACCATTCTGTTTCCTGGTTAGCTTCTCTGTCAACAGTAGGCTTTGGCTATCTAAGCGTAACATTGGCAACACTCTAGGGTTAGATTCGCTTTACACTTTTTTTTTTTTGTCTGGTGTTAGGGATTAAGCCCATGTCAGGTGCCTACCAGTAAACTGTACCCCAGCCTTTTTCCTTTGGCAGCTTTGCCTTCTGCTAACTTGGCTTTGTCACAAGATATCTGTTTAGTTAGAATTCTGCTGGTGAGTTGGTCCAGCTAGGCAATAGCATCGCACAGCCGAAAGCACTTAAGTAGAAACCCTGAATGCAAGGAATGCATGCCTTTCCATGAAGCCGCAGGCTGGAGGGCAGCGGGGCAGACTGAGCCCGCCTGGCTCCCCTTCTTCTCCCAGTTCTCAGCTCCAAGGGCAACCAGGACAACAGGTTCTTTGTTTCCACTTCTTATTTTTACAAGAACAAATGAAAGCCTCTGCCAGCACTGACTCTATATCTGGCCTTTTCATCTTGAGCTGGAGAGGAAGCTTCAGGATGAAATCACCCCCACCACAGCCACTGTCCCCAACCCCCAGTCTTTCTTGTGTGAAAATGGCCGCTCTGGGTGACAATCATCAGATTTCGTCCCCATTTCTAAATACTTCCCTTTTGGGCCTCAGGAAATAGAAATTTAAAAAAAAAATTAATAAAAGCACTGAAAGAAAACTGCTTTTTTTTCCCCCTCATAAAAATCCTCCTGCTACATATCATTAGAAATCACTTTCAGGAAGTTGTGGCTTCCTCCTTCAAGAAGCAATAGCCCTTAGCCACCAGGAAAGCAAATCCATAACCCAAAATATAATAGTGTTTCGTTTTCCTTTTAGAGTTTGAAAGGATAAGAGGTCCCTGGGGGAAATAAAGCATCAGCTTGTGGGCTGCTGGGAAATTTCAGAAGTTGGAAATGTGGAACAGGGGCCTGTAATACACTGGCCTAGAGTGTCCAAGCCTCTGGCTTTGCCCTCAGCCCGCAATGTCTCCAAAGTGGCAGAAACACAACTCAGAAAACTGGACTTATGTGGATTCTGTATGGGTGTTGTTCTGTTAAATCATTCTCAAGTAAAATAAGGAGCTAAGTTGGATGGCTTAACTATCCCCTCCAACTCAGCTAAATGTGCAGAGATTTTACAAGAACACGTTGCCCCAGTCCTCAGCCGTCACCCTATCTGTCTGTCTTGACCAGCGGGTGAAGGTTCCTCAGCTCATCTGCCAACTCTTGTGCTAGAAACAGAATCCATGCACTAGGACCATATGTCATCCAGAACGGATATGGTAATCCGGGTCTCCCTCCATCTCCAGCCCTTAAGGTGACCAAGCGGGGTTCCATTTATCCTGGAGAGTCAGGAATTGTTGCTGTACCTGAAGGTGTTAAGCAATCATCAGGTAGCAACCACCCACTAGATGTTTTCAAAACTAAAGGTTTCTGGGAAGTTTTGTTTGCTTGGCATATGTGTGAGGAACTGTTATTTGTGCCAGAAACGTTCCTATGAGATGCTGTTTTGTTTTGTTTTTTTCTGTATGGCTCTCTATTTTTCTTCATAAGGAGCCTATATTTTCTGAAAAGCTATTGATCCTCATCCCTACCACCTGTCAACCCCTAGCCCTCAGAAGCCCT
This sequence comes from Microtus ochrogaster, assembly GCF_000317375.1. Lineage (NCBI taxonomy): Eukaryota > Metazoa > Chordata > Mammalia > Rodentia > Cricetidae > Microtus > Microtus ochrogaster. The sequence continues at coordinate 2,934,835 of NW_004949101.1, read as the reverse complement.
GGATTCATCTCCCACTAAGCATGGTGTTGATTGGCCACTGCCAGGCGTTTTGCTACTGGTTTGAGGATGTGCTAGTCCAGGAGGAAGATCATGATATACCTAAGACTCCACCTTCTGTCTGGTCCTTCATTTTTAGGACAGCCCAAGCGCTAACCTCTCAGAAACAAGAAGCCTGGGCCCTCCACTAAGGCCATATGTCTTGTTCTTAATTCCTGGCTTGTTGCGGGAGGTCCTTCCGTCTTGTCTGCAGGTTAGAGGGTAAAGACGTTACGCGAGGAAGAAGACACAGACACACGGCGGTCCCACGTGGGTGCACTTTTAATGGGGGAGGGGTAACAACAAATAGGAAAAGGTGTGCAGACATGGCAGGAAAGGCGGGGAGGGAGAGGGAGAGAGAGGGGGGGAGTCCTAGCAACCCCTACTTTTTAACGGGGAATGCAAAGGCTTCTGGGAATATGTCCGTATCCAGGAAACGCTGGGAACTGTAGTTCCGCAAAGGAACAACAATATGTGCCAGGAATGGGTAGTTAGATTTCAACTAAATGAAAACTCATGGGATGAATGTTAAAGCCCCTTTGGTATATGTCCCCTGATATTTCTCCAAGCCTCCTGCAGTGCGTCTGCCCTAACTGAAGGGTGGGTGGGTCCACTGATGCTATCTGCTCTCTGGTTTCTCCTGTGAGCACCAAGCTCCTGTTGTTGGAATAACCTTCTCCCAGTACTGAAATAAGCACTCTATATTTGGTGACCAGTGTCCTATTTGTCCCCTCAAATCTAGACTAAACGTCATCATTGGCTTTATACCCTAAGGCTAGAAAGGCTGTCTATGTGAGGAATCCATGAGCAATGAGGAAGGAGCTGCTAAAACCTCAGATTTGTTAGCCTGCAAGAAATGAAGCCGCTTCCTTGCCCAGGGCTCCAAAATGGCCAAAGGCTTGGTAGCTGTGGTGACTTTGGCCACCCATTTCCTGGTAAACACACAGACAAGAACCCTTTGTTAGTCCTAAGGCTAGAACTAAGCAGCCAGAGTTTACTCATCGGAGCCTGGCTGAGGGACGGCCCGAGTCTAAGACTGAACATAGGGGCCTCAGAATGAAGCTCAGGCCAAATATTCGAGAGCTTCTCCTCCTCCTCAGGAGCAAGGACTACCAGCATCCCAGCTCCCACTCACACCCGCTCTGGACTGGGTCTGAGTATGGTTCAGGTGAGGACAGCACGTGAAGGGTTAATGCCTTGGAGATGTGCTGACAGCAGTAAGGAGAGCCAAGTCAAGGGTTCCTTGTAGCTGAAGGAGACTGGGGAGGAGGGTCCGATCTGAGCTCAGTGTTGACAGGTTGTCAGAGCCTGATAGAGCATCTGCTCAGACCTTCCCAATGCCTCCAAGTGACTACCTGTCCATGGCTCATCAGTAAGTCTGTAAGTGGAAGCAAAGCAAAGACCTTGATGGAGCACAAAGATGCCTTTGCCCATGAAGGTGAACCCTGAACATACCAGATTCCAAGGCACATGTGTGGGCATAAGCCCGGGGAGAGCAAGGGGCCAGGTGGGTTTAGTTATTTCCAGTGAGGACTTGTCATTCAATGTTTTTAAAGTTTGGTGTGTGTGTGTGTGTGTGTGTGTGTGTGTG
>NW_004949101.1:2917875-2933108 GCF_000317375.1 Microtus ochrogaster | reverse complement strand
GAGAGAGAGAGAGAGAGAGAGAGAGAGAGAGAGAGAGAGAGATTGGGAGTGCATGTCCCACGGTGCACACATGTGGAGGTCAATATTTCAGAGTCTCACCTTCCATCTCATTGAGTTAGGGTTTCCCTTGTGGTTGTTGCTGTGCTAAGCACTCCAGGCTAGTTGACCTTTGGTCTTTGGGGGGACTCTTCTGTTGGGAGATCTTCCTGTCTCAGCCTCCCATTTCACCATAGGGATGCTAGGATTACTCTGTGTGCTTCTGGGTTGCAGGGGCTCAAATGCAGGTTGTAAGGCTTGTTTGGCAAATGCTTTTACTAGCTGAGCCATCTCCCTGGCCTGAAGTGTTTAACTTAAAAACAAACCAACAAACCTTTTATCTTTAAAAGAAAAATGAGACACATACTATCTTAAATGAAAAAAGGTGCCCAATTAAAAAAAAAATCCTAGTTATCCAACTCAATAGAGATTTTTTTTACAAACAAAGAAAAGGTCTGGGGATCCTTTTGTTTTATTTGTTTATATAAGCTTGCTGAGCTTTGTTCTGACAAAGGGAAACAAAATTAGAATTTAGTTTAAAGATCTTAATTGGCTTTATTTTCATTTGTAGGGTGGAACAATGTATCATTCTGAAAATAGAATGAGTATGTAGCAAAGAGCCAAGGACAGGAGGTTGTTTTATAGCCAGAAACCAAAAGGATTTCTAAAATTGGTTTAGTTGTTTCAAGGTTACATTCCTTGTAAGGTGGGAAGAAGAAGAGAGAGAGAGATCTAAGGGAAAGTCTCCTGAGGTTGCCTAACCCTGGCCATGAGGCACAAGAATTAAAGATTTGAGCCAGCCTGAGCTACCTAATGAAACATTGTCTTAAAAAATGAAAGAGGGGGGCTGGAGAGATGATGGCTCAGTGGTTAAGAGCACTGACTGCTCTTCCAGAGGACCTGGGTTCAATTCCAGCACCCACATGGCAGGTCACAACTGTCTGAAAATGCAGTTCCACAAGATCTGACACCTTCACACCAATGCACATAAAAATAAAGTTAGATAAATCATTAAAAAAATATTTTTTAAAAAAATGAAAGAGGGCTGAGCACTGGTTGTGCACGTACTTGGGAGGCAGAGGCAGGCTGGTCTCCTTGAGTTTGCAGCCAGTCTGGTATACAGAGTGAGTTCCAGGACAGTCAGAGCTGTTATATGGAAAAACCCTGTCTCACAAAAACAAAAACAAAACAAAAAGAGAGAGGGCCTGGGTGTAATTATGGTACACAACTTTAATCCTAGCTCTTGGGAGGCAGAGGCAGGTAGATTTCTGTGACTTTGAGGCCAGCCTGTTCTATATATCAAGTCTCAGGACAGCCAGGAAGACATAGAAAGATGCTATCTTTAAAAAAATGCACATAACTAACTGGTTAGCTGCTTTTGGTAACCTTTTTACTTGATTAAGGCAGAGGGAATATTGTTAAAGTCAACTGAGACCTTCTTGTTTGGGAAATTGGCTGTTCTCTCTCTCTTGATTACTGATTGGAAGTTGTCTATTAGGATTCTTTGGATGACAGATAACAACTTGATTTGGGTTTGACTTTGAGCAGCAGTGACTCCATTTCTATTTCAGGCTCCCTGTTGAGGCCTGGAGCAGGAATTTAGTCTATAACAATGGAATCCTATAAGTTTCAGCCAAGGCTGAAGGCTGACCTCAATCAGAGCACTGCCCATTTGCTGAGACCTATCAGCCAGGTAGACACAAACTGTTCCTGATTGACAGTAAGAACTTGGAATTTTGCCCATATATATATATTTCTTTTATTATTAACACCTGAACTAGGAGTCCTTTGGGGGGGGGTTGTTTGTTTTGAAACAGAGCTTCTCTGTGAAACACTTCTGGCTGTCCTAAAACTTTCTTTGTAGACCAGGCTGGCCTCAAACTCACAGAGATCCGCCTGCCTCTGCCTCCCGATTACTAAGATTAAAGGCATGTGCCACCACCACCTGGCTTGAACTAGGATTCTTATATCTGGAAAATTATGGACTGAATTTACCCTGCTAATATTTTCCCCACTGAAACAACCTCACAACAATTTTAATTAACTAGTTAATTAATTAATATCTCTATGTTGTACAATGCTGAGAATCAAACCCAAGAACAATCCCATACTCAACTACACCCCCTAAGCTATACACCCCAACCTCCAATTTTTATATACTTTTACTTTATTGTCCCATATTTGACTAAAAAAGACTAAACTATAAAGTCAAAATAAACACTTTAGATGTGTTGTTTTGGATGGAGCGTGGTAGAGGGAGCAGTGTACTGGAGCGTTCAAGCAAACATCTGGATATACTGTAGACACTAGGACTGGCCATCAGGAGCTGCCCTGTGGTCTCTTCTGAATTCCAGGCTCTGATCAGAAAGTAAAAGAGCAGCTCTCCTCTGGAGTCTGCTGCACAGCCGCAGTTTCTCGGAGGTGATCCTAATCCTGCTGATTCTAATAAAACTATGTCAAGTGTCAGCCTGGCTGTACCACTGGGAGCTCATTTTATGTTCTCGCTGGATCCTTACAGCTCCTCCAGCTATGAATGCCTGGTACCTAGAAGTGAAGTGGGAAGGCCCCTCATCCTACACTCCAAAGAGCCTTAAGTGAGGTGTGACCCAGGGACAACCAGCGGTAGAGAGCCCTGTTGGAATACTCGGCTGTCTAACTCAGAGCCATTGATGCTAGGCTGTTGTTTCCATGACAACAGATGTGGGCTATGAGTTTCCCAGTGCGTGTTTATCCTCCTCCTTCCATTCTGTCTTTGTTGATGACCCTCTTTTCCCCTTAAATATTCCCTTTTACTTTTATATCATATGTGTGTGTGTGTGTGTGTGTATTGCTTATGTAGATTCTGCATATTTGCCTCTGCCCTGTTCCTCTTCCTTGTTCCCTCTTGTGTTTAAGCCCTTCTTTGCCACCATAGTCCTTTGGTATTTTCTTATGGTCTTTTATCTGCTGGGCTTAGCACACAGTCCTTGCTTGCTCTCAGGCAAGTGATTCTTAAGACATAATCACCACCTGGTGCTGGAGGTACCATTTACAAACAAGGTCTCACATGCTTGGACCAGCTAGAAGAGGGACACCATGCTTCCACCCTTGAGACTGGCTCCTGGGACACCTCACTGTGACCATGTCATTATTATAAATGCCTGGATTGTATCATGGGTACCTTATTACTTCTCTAAGCCACTCAGCTTTTGTCAGCACACTCATTTACATAGAGATACCCATCTGTCTTGGAAACCAATGGTTTCTGTTATTCCCAGTGGGTCTGTCTTAGGTGGAGCTCCCTAGAAGCAGAACGTGATGCATGTAACTCTTGTGGAGATAGTTTCTGGAGGAAAGCACTTGGGAGCGGGGTATAGACAGAAAGGGAGGCAAGGCAAAAAAATGTTGACTCTGGCAGATCCCACTCCAAAACTGCCTTACCTTGAAACAAGATGGCCACTCCTTCTCCAGCCACGTCTGTACATCATGGACAGTAGTAGCTTCCCAGAGAGAGGCTGGATAAAACTTCCCAGGCATTTCCAGGAGAATGAGGAGACTATAAGCTGTTGGTAACCAGTGCTCCTAACAACCAGGGTGTGGGCGCCTGTCCTGAAAAGGGGACTCTGGAGGGAGGGAGTGCATTCACCTGACAGTCCATATGTCATCCATCAGCTCTTTGCTGAAGATCACCCCTGATAAAAAGACACTTGACCTTTAATAGCACGCTATAAACCTCACGTGACTGGTTGGATCAAGTCGGTGCCAAAGACTAATTGCAAGCTTTAATTTATGGTTTCTCCTTTATGAGGCTCCATGAATCTTGCTCGCCGTCTTCCCGTCTGGGCCCTGGCTGCTTAGGCCGAGGGCAATCATCAGAACAAAGAGTGGTTTTAAAAACAACAGCTTAAACCAGGGAGGATTTGTGGGATGTGACTTTCTGAGGGGAAGCGAAATAGCCTCTTACTTGCTCAGTACACCAGGGAGGAGCATCAGCGTGTTAGACACGTCAGATTTGGACTTGATAAAATATGGCAGGTTGGCGAAGGCGGGGAAATGTGGGGCTATGGTTTTCCTATTTTGGTTTGGTTCTGTTTGAAGTGCTGAGGATCCAGCCTAGGGCCTTGCTCAATACTGCCATCTCTCCGTGGCTCTGAAATAATTATTTTGAACTTCAGGGATTCTTTTAGTAGCGTGTTACCACTCCTCCAGTCCCCTAACAAAACCAAACAGCTAACTGATCAGAACCCAAAGTTCACATTTCCTACTTAGCTTTCCAACCAAGTGGTCCTTACAGTGAAGTCCTCAAATGGACAGGATCAGTGTTCCCCAGAGCTTGGGAGAACTGCCGTGGCTCTGGCCCACCAGGACCTACAAAATCAAAATCTTGGGGATCAAAACCAGGAGTCTGTGGCTTCACCAGTCCCCAGATGATTCCTACACAGGCTCAAAATTTGGCAAGTTATAGAGTCTTCCAATGTGGCTCCCGTTGGGATCCCCATACCCACATCCTGCCTCAGAGTCTCATTGACCTTGTTTGGTGGGCAGTCTTACCTCTGACCCCTTTCAAGTTTCTCTGCTGGTTTTTGTAGATGGGCAGGGTGGAGAGGCGGTGGTCTTCAGTTAGCTCACCTGGGTGGTAGAAATCTTCGTGCCGGCTTCCCCTCAAAAAGTTTGTTCTTGTACCTCTATGAATACTCGCTTTAGAACACCCAGAGGGACTGCGGTGGCTTTTGCAGAAGGGGCAACAGCTTCACTTATTTTGACACAGACTCCTCTTTCTGGGAATTGATAGCAGAATTGAAAGAAAACTTTCATTTGCACAAAAAAGAAATACAAAAAAACATGACCTGTCTTTGATTGTGTGTGTGCTGGGACAACCTCATTGGCTTGCCCGAGCTGACCTTGGTCTCCTCGGTTCACGTGATGCTTCTGCCTCAGCTTCTTGTGTATATGGTGCTTTAGGTACACATCTAGAAGATAAATGAGACATGGGGCTGCTTAGATCACTGGGGACGGGGAGGGATGGGTTCCCTGGCCATCCATCCCAGTGCTCTTGTTCTGTCTCCGTGACAATGACAAAGATGGGCGTCACCCACATCCACAATCTCACGTCTCCTTTCTGCAATCCTCCACGCTCCCATCCTTCCCCATCTTAGGGCTTTAGCTAGCATGCACACTGGGTATGTGTTTGATGACTGAATATATCCCATACTAAGCCTAACTCTTTGAACACAAGGGTCAAGTGTGACAGTCCTGCTGGCTACTCCAGGACCATGTGGGGGACCTGTTCCCTCAGAGCCAGGAAAGGTGTCAGTGTTGAGTGTGAGAGAGGAAGCTCCCCAGAGCCAAGCAACCTTGGACTTGAATTTCAGGACTCTCCCTCGGAGCAAGGACAGGCCCTAGATCAAGATTTGACCTCGCAGTACTTTTGTTGTGTTTTGTTCTGCGTTTTGTTTTGTTTTGATTTTGAAACAGGATCTCACCTGTAGCCTTGGCAGGCCTGGAACTCACTATGTAAATCAAACTGATCTCCAATTAGAAGAGATCCAACTGTCCCCTCTGGGACTAAAGGCCTGGGCTCCACACCTGGCTTCTACCTTGTCTCCATCCTGATCCTTCTACCTCCATTTCCAAGTGCTGGAGTCACGCATGTAGCCCACATGTAGATTAGACCAGCACCCTTCTTTCAGACAGCGTCACAGTACTTCCAGTGTTCTGCTCCAAGGAGGAAATGATGGGGTACTCGCAGAGAGGCCAGCAGCTCCATCCACCTTCAGGCCCCAGGCTTCTCATTTCTCACCTAGAATTAGGTGCTGGGACCAAAGGAGGACAATATGGCTTGTTTGTTGGTATGATTCACAGACCGTGAAACCTCCCCATCTGAAAGGCATGAGTCATTCCAGGGTTTTAGGTGTGTTCACGCTGTTGTACAGTCCCCGCCATTACCATATACCATGCTTCCTACAACTCCAGGTTACCTGGTACCTGTTTGTAGTCCCTGCTCATTTCCCCCTCCTTTCTTCCCAGCCAGCCACTCACCTACTTTCTCTCCCGAGGACTTTTCCTGCTGGGAACTTGTGTAATAGAGCTGTACAATACTTGGCCTTAGCTCACTGCCGGTTTATCCCCCACCACAAGACTCAATGAACTTACCACACCTGGTTCTTCTCATTCAGCATGGTATTCTCCAGGTTGATAGTGGGGTAGCATTCCACATTGTATCTGAGTAATAAAGCTCACCCAGTAGACACATTGGGGTTGTTGTTTGTATTATTTATTTGTGGGTTTGGTTTGTTTGTTTGTTGTTGTTGTAGCCCTGACTGGCCTTGAATTCACAGAGACGTCCTGACTGCTGAGATTAAAGGCTTGTGCCACCACACCACACGCAATATAAAAAGCTTTTAGGACTTACATTTGTTGACTTTTATCAACAGCACCATTGGATTACAATATTTTATTATTCCCAATGTTGGGGATAAATAATGCATAGGCTTGTAAGAAGAAATGAAAAACAATTATTTAGATACAGGACAAATATCCCCAAGTGTGATTTGCCTGTAAAGTTTGTGATGAGTGCCTTTACGCATTGAGACCTCAGGCTTACTGTGGCTAAGTTCCGCAGTTTAAAGGTCTGTCCTCCAAGTAACAAATACTTTATGCCCAAAGACAAACAAACCCAAGCTAAATAATAATCTTTATAGTATTGAGAACCCTTTGAAAATAGGGGTAGAGGTAGAAGGCTGGGCCTTTTGAATACAAAGTGCTTCCTTTTATGCTGGTGATACAGAGTAAAATAAAACATGTCTGTCCTCAAGATCTTTAGATAGACGGGTGATACCCTCAGGGGGTACACATCCTATGAAAGGTCTGCCCAGTAAGTTCCTAGGGATGGCATCAGTCACTTGAGCCCTGTCCTTTTCTTCCTTCTAGCATGGTGAGACACAAGGATGATGGCTATTCGGAAGACAAGGATGGGAAGACCTGTCCGCGAGACTCTGGCTATGACAGCCTCTCCAACAGGCTCAGCATTCTGGACCGGCTCCTCCACACACACCCCATATGGCTGCAGCTGAGTCTCAGTGAGGAAGAAGCGGCAGAGGTTCTGCAGAACCAGCCTCCAGGGGTAAGGCCCAAGACTCGGAGAGCCTGAGACAGGCACGTTACCACCAGACAGAGAAACACTTAGTTCCAGAAAGTTTTTCCCAGCTTTTAAGGTAGTGTGGCTTCCAGTGTAGGCCTCAAATACAATGCAGGGAAATTCTGAGATCCACGAGGCAGTTTTCAGGAGTAGATCCTTTCCAGGCCTCTCTTCCTGTCTTCATCTGTTCGGTTATGGAGCTGTATGACTCAACAGGGTGCCAGAGCATCAAAGAAGAAAGAGCCTTGTCCAGAGGCCCCGGGACTGACCTTCTGAACCTGGTCCTGGATCCCTGCTTGCCCATGATGCTCTCCCTTCATTCTGAATCTAGGGACCCTACGGGGCCCAACTATTTATCTGGGAACACAACCTTAAAAAGCTCTGTGACCACAGACTTGTCTTCTCAGGTTATCAGTATTTTCTTTGCATTTCGCAGTAGCTTTCCATGTGAACCAAATCTGATTCTGTTTCAGCAGCTACTGCTTATCCAGGACACTTGATTCCTCTTACTCAGTCCACTTACTCTACGGATAGGCAATGCGGCCCGTATCTGCAATCCTAGCACTTGGATGGTTGGGGCAGGAGGACCTAGGTTCAAGACCAGCCTGGCCCATGTAGAAAGACTCTCTTTAAAAAAGAAAGATGGAAAAAAAAAGAAAGAAAGATGGAGCTGGAGAATGGCTCAGTGGATAATGCACTGATCATACAAAGTATGGGGACTGGAGCTCGGATCCCCCAACCAATCTGTGAGCTCTGGATTCAATGGAGAGACCTTAATAAACAACGTACAGACCAATTGACAAAGATACCTGATGCCAGTGTTCTAGTGGACAGCACTTTGTGCAGTGTCCAAACAAAAGACAAACACAGTAAATCTCAGGTAAAATAAAGCTTAAAGCAGATGCTAGATACAAAGTAACTAATACATGGATAGCAAGGAGAAAATCCTATCACTAGCTAGCTGAGGAATGCCATAGCAGCTTTGGGGTCCTGGAGCAACCAGGGCCTATCTGTGTCACTATCTGTCCTTATAAGTGAGTCAGTCTTTGCTTCTTCTTTCCTTCCTGCAAACAGAAACAGACAGGATTGAGAATTGCATTAGAATATGCTCGGGGCTATGCGGCACAGTCTTTGATCCTCTTTGGAGAGAGCTCCTTGGCCAGCATACCGGGCATACCTCTAGCTTTGGTCTTTAAGCTCAGAAACTTCTTGCAAGACTTTCCTTTCTGCCAGTTGAATGACATGCATGTGTATTTCTGCCCAAAGTTTAGAAGCAGTACATATCAGGCAGCAGTTCCCACCCAGCCCTGCTTCCCTGCTGGGGTGGGGCATAAACCATTCCTGCTGAGACCTGCATGAGGACTAAGCTAGCAGGATAGTCAGTCTCTCTGTCCAGCTACCTGAGCTTTGACAGGGCCTAGACTGACAAGATGGGGCAGGTTGAGGACAGGCGCCATGTGGACCAGAAACAAGCAGCGTGACGATGAAGGAAAAGCAAGTGGCTAGAAGCTTGGCCCTGGTGGCATGAATACATTAAGGATAATACTGCATCCTTCATTAAGCGACCACCCAAGACAGAGCCTGTGGACTGCTCTGTAAGGAGGCCGGAGTATAGACATTGTTGGGTTTTCTGGTCATTCAGTATCTGTCACATCGACTCACCAGACTTTGTCAGGCAAAAACAGCTGCAGACGACACGTAAAGGAATGTGTAACCGGGCATCAACACAGATTTACTCACAAAGGCAGGCTCAAAGTGGATGCGCTCTGTAGGCCTGACTTGGTCAGCCTCTCTGACAAAGCTTCAGTGATTTAGGAATCAAAGCACCACTCATTCCTGATTAGTCCCCACTCTTTAAGGAAGCAGCCTCTCAAAGTTTGGGCCCCTTAGCCCAAACACATGCACCCAGGATGCTGTTTGGGGAGCATTTGCTTTGGTTTTAATCTGTCCCGGAGTCCAAGTGCTCAGATGGATGAACCAGATGAATTCCACGGATACCCCGTGGATACTGTGGGAAAAATAAAGCTCAAAGGGCTTCCTAGTAACCCCTTCCCTAAGCATCATGGGAAGTGTAGACATGAAGAGAAAAGCAAAGATCAGCTGGGGCGGGGTGTGAAACGCTGTAGCAGGAGAGAGAGGAAGAAAGAGCGTGTAAGGTGTTCGAGTCCAGAAGAAAGAAAGAAGGAACAGGAGAATATAGCCCCTTAAGAAGGAAGGGGACTAGGACTTAGCCAAGGCCACCAAACTACATACCCCCTTTGATTTGTAGGCCAGGTGGAAATGCTGGCCCTACATAGCTATGTGCACATGGCAGGCCTGTCTCTGTACTGACAAGAGCTCCAGTGGCCTTGACAACATTGCTAGAAATTGGTTTGGTGTAAACCATGCATGTGAAGACAGTGTTGGGACACGGAGGGAGCGGCCTCAGCGTTGACAAACCTCAGAGGACATCCACTTACCTGCCAAATGCAGCAGCCATTTTTTTCCCTCCTGGGGCTTTTCTTTGTGTGTCTGACTTGACATGTTATCTCATTTTTCAAAAGAAGCTAGCAATTCATACTCAAAAGCAAAAACTAAAACTTCAGAAACAACTGCTGCTTTACTCTTAACAAATTCAAGTTCTTCTCATAAATATGCCATGAGCCAAACTAGCCAACCAACTCTATGGTTTGATCAATGTGAACTTCTTTGTAATTTAAGTTTTCCCCAGATTTGAGACAGGGGGCTGAGGCATATATGTACCTACAACCATGAAGCAGTCACCAAGCTGCCAGTGCCTCTGCAGACAGGGGACTTTTTAAGCTTCGTGGATAACGTCGGGTCAGGGAGAAAGTAAGGTTCTTGTGAGCCCCTTTTGAAAGCAGTGGGGCTTTCCATAGGCTCTGAGCTCTTTCTCTGTAGAGTGTTCTGCGCCGAGCTGTGCAGTGCTGTTGGGCAGGGTGTTCTATGTGCAGGGCATCATAGGTAAGGGAAATTATGTACCCAGGTTTTCAACTCCTTAACTTGTGTTTTCCTTCCTTCTTCTAGATCTTTCTGGTTCGTAAATCCTCCAAAATGCAGAAGAAAGTCCTCTCCCTTCGCCTGCCCTGTGAATTTGGAGCACCTCTCAAAGAGGTTCCTATAAAGGAAAGCACATACAGTAAGTGTTTGTTGGGCAGGGAAGGCAGGCCTGATGGGAAGCAGCCTATACTCTGATGCCAACAGACATGTCTAGTCCTGGCATTCAGCATCTCTACAGTGAGGTGTTGCTAGCTTCCGAGTAAGCCATAGGTCAATTAAACCATGTATGCATACTCTGTGCACCCTAGGGTTTGGCACACGAGAGGCGCTGAGTGTAAATTGTCTCTTGCCCTGTTCCCAGTTAGGTACTGCGTAAGTTTGGGGCCCTGGTTTGTTGATGACTAAACCCCAGGGAAGCTGCAGCCACAGCCCTTTTATGAGATCTAAAGTCAAAGCCTGTGTCTACACACCTTCCTGAATAAATAAGCCTCAGGCACTTGCGTTCCCTTCAGGTTACCACTGTTCAGTCTTCCGTGAAAGGCGGTTAATCCCAGATGAATCTAGCCCCAGGGGCAGATGACTAGCTGGGGGCTGCAGGGAGCTGATGCTCAGCAGCCTTGGTTTCCTCCCTGTCGTCTACTTTCTGGTCGCTGAAAATGTGGAGTGTCGGGAGGCCAAGTTTTAAAGAAAAGAAGGAACACACAGTTCTGAGGTACTGCCAGTCTCCAAGAAAGGATCAGGAAATGGATCTGCACAACAAAGTGGGGAGATCTGAAAATTCTAGGTTAACAAACTGAGGGGTGAAGGTCAGGAGGGGGGAGCTAGGAAGCCTGCAGGATGGAGCCCGACTCAGTCCCTACATTTGAAGGTACTGAGGTTTAACTGAATGGCAGGCGCAAGATTCCCTCACCATGGTGTTCAGTCTCCTTGAGCCAATAACCTTGCATAGAATCCAAGGAAGTGACATTTCTGGCACAAGAAAATCCTACCTGCATCCATGATCTGCTTCCGGTTCAAGTGTAATGAACTGGAACCTTGAGCATGGAATTCACATGCTCAAGGGTTCCTTGGAAACAGATGCCCCTGACATGCTGAACCTGGAGAAAAGTAAATACCGTGGGAGATAATCTGAAGTCACCTTAGAGACCCACCACCATTTTAAAGATAGTGGCTGTCTAGCACATTAATAAATAATGAATTTATGTTAAGTCGATTTTGTTATTCTGAGGTGGCTTTTGAAGGGCTGCTGGCCCACCCAGCAGCAAGTCCTCCTGGCTTTCAAATCCTTCCCAGTTTCCAAGGTTCACCATGGCAAGGAAACCACTTCCTTTCTTCCGAAGCATGGTCACTGTCAGTGAACCTCGAACCCTCTGCCACACACACACACACACACACACACACACACACACACACCTGTTTATTGTGTTCCCTGAAGCCAGAGGTTTTTTTACCCTTTATCAGGTTCTTCAGTCACCCCCATCCCAGTCCTCCCCAAGGGACTTCCAAGTGACTGAAAGAGCTAGTTTATACAAAACATTATCCTATCTATAATGACTTACTGCAGGCCTGAGTCCTACCATAATAATATCTACCCAGCAGGTTGGTCTCTATACAGAGAGGGGTGGAGGAGGGCTTATTACAAAAGTGGATATTTTATTATTTCTGGATGATGCAATAGACACCATCATACATTCGTATGTAGTTCTTTCACATAAGGTATTTCATTAAAAACAAATTATAGTCTATGTTGATCCTTCAGTCTGGCAAGGAACTGTTATTGGCCATTTAGTAGGTGAGATGAAGGTGGTTGGCCCGTGAGGATTGGAAACCAAGCCACTGGCTACCCTCACCATTTGGGAGCTGTACCTGTAGCAACAGCTTCTTCTCTGAATGCGTCTTTCATTTGGGAACTTGTGTGGTACAGCCAAGAAAGAAGACAGTATTTTAGAATCTTTACATGGAATGTAACCCATGGAATGATTTCTAGAGCCCTTGAACTGACCTCTAGGTTCCTGTCCCTTTGCCCTGCACCAGAGGACTCTGACTTGTCTAGGAAGAAAGGGTCTGGGGTGGTGGGACCTCTGACCCATTGCTGCCAAGTGCTAGTGGCCTCTCCTCTCACTGCAGCCAGATGAGCCCTTGGCCCTGCCCAAACTCTGTGCTCTGAATTTCAAAACAAACAGAGAGGTTGTTGTGCATGTGAGTGTCTGTTTACTAGGCACGGAGCGTGTGCTGAGCATGAGTCAGGGAGGCCGCCCTTGCCTGACTCTTTAAAGCTGTGTCTGGCTGTCAGGCAGCCCCCTCACAGCTGGTTTGGATAAGCTGCACAGTAGTCTGAGAGGGTGGAAATGGGCCCACATATGCTGCATTAGATGTTGTTCCTTCCCATACACTCAGGAATACTCAGCCACCTTCTGGAATCTCTTTTCTTTCTTTCTTTCTTTTTTTTTTTTTTCCAGCCTTTTCCCTGGAAGGCTCAGGAATCAGCTTTGCAGATTTATTCCGGCTCATTGCTTTCTACTGCATCAGCAGGTAAGGAACATCCCATGACTTGAAGGACCTGCTTGGTGTGTGATATGATCTGGACTTTGGTCTGGAAAAGGGATCTGGAAGGCTGGTCACCTAAGAGCTGTCAGGGAAGGATTTGCTGCTTAAAGAAGATGTTCACCCCATTCCAGTATTAGGTTTAAGATAGAAACAACTGCCTGGCCCTCCAGCTGCAAATTCTCATTGATGTGGTTATTTCTTCATGCTGGTCCCATGGCTTCTGATGGCTAGAGCCATTGAGCAGAAAATACAAACACACAAGTATACACCCACATAGCAATATACCCACCTGTATAAACATATGCATGCACGTGCACACACATATCCAGACAGACAGACAGACAGACAGACAGACAGACAGACAGATGAAACCAGTATTTAAACCTGTAAATTTTTAAGGTTCCTGACAGTGTTTTTGAAAACTCCAGGGAACAGAATCTGTTCTCAAATGTGGATTTTTTTAGTTCAATCCATAAATCCTACACAGCTCTTCGGCCAGCTGAGGCTCGCATCCTCTCTAGGACTGAATTAATGGATGAAATTAAGCCCTGGCCCAGAATGTGATCAGTGTAAAGGATGTGAGTTGTAGGTTTCTATTATTGTTCTCTTCTTTGCAGCAATAACAGCTTTTCAGAGTCAGTGTTCTCGTGCCTGGGGTTACAGCTGAGTGGTAAAGCATTTTCTTACAAAGCATGAGACTCTGAGTTTGATCCCTAGCACTGCCAAAAAACAAAACAAAAACAGCCAAATGGAGCTAGCATTCTTGAAGTAATTAAGCAAAGAAATCTTGCTGCCTGTAGAAGCTGGCCTTACAGGCTCTCCTTCTTCCCTTCCCTTTCTCCTTCCTTCCTTCTTTCCTCCCTCCATTTTATTTTATGTATATGAGCATTTGTCTGAATATACATCTGTGTACAACCTGCATGCCTTGTGCCCACAGAAACAGGAGAGGAAGTCAGATTCCTCTAGATCCAGAGTTACGGATGGTTGTGACCTACCGTATGGGTGCTAGGAATAAAACCCAGGTGGTCTGCAAGAGCAAGCCTTGCCTATTCTAACCAGGCAGAGCCCAGGTTGGCTTCCTTGGCTTTTCTGTTTGCTCACTACTGAGGCTACAGGAAATGTCTTTTCAGAGGTCACAACTCATGGCTGCCTCAGCGAGACTGGGGAGTCATTTGGGTTTGGCTTGGTTTATTTTAAGGATTAGACTGTTTAGCATTCATCATACCTGTTGACTTTTCTTTCTCTGCCTGGCATGGCCACTCAGCTCTCAGGCTAACTGAGGCTGAGCCATAAATGGCCCGAGGAAGAGGAGGCATCTCCAGGGGAGACCCTAGTACTGCTCATCAGCAGAAAGAAGATGAGGGCAGCTTCCCAGGATGGACAGTGCCTGCCTGGTGAGCGCCTCACCCCAAGGAGATGCCACCTGCTTGCCAGGTTAGGGTCACTGGAGCCTGTGTGCTTCGCTCCTGAAGCTCTGAAGTATGACTAGTTACAGCGCATCATTTTAGATTAAGAGAATGAAGTCGTTACTTAGTTGACTATGATGTAGCGTATCTTTCTTTGGCATTTTAAAATTTGACTAAATATATTTGCATTTAGTGCACACATATAATGACTCAGTGCAGGCAGAACCTATGCTGCAGTTGCAGTGGTGGGTGTCACACGAGCCACTGAGGGGAGCTGCTTCCATGCAAATAGGACGCTTTGGAGGCAAAGTTTAGAATGAAGTACAAATCTTTTTTTTCCCCCTGATGTAATTATATCCTGACTATTCAGAATTATATTAAAATTGTGCACAAAATACCTCTAAAAAAGGAAGACTTTAGAGATCCAGGATAGTTCATTCTGTGTGAGGCACTGTCTCAGGACATGAGATTATCCAGCTTTCCCAGCACCGCACCACTGAATTCCAGCAGCACCCCGATAAAATGGGTGCCAGTAACACCCCGATAACATGACAAACTGCAATTCCCATCTTTAAAAGTTTAATAGAAATGTGTTTCTGAAGACAGAAGACCTCTCTGTAGCCCCCAGGACGCAACTCCAGCGGCACCACCCTTTCCTCAGCCCCCTCCCCACTCAGCAGACCCACCTGGTCTAGTGTAGAGCCAACCAGGATAGAGATGATGTCAGTGCTGCCCTGTGAGCTGGAGGTGAAGTTGGCTGACAGCCTTCCTTCCAACTTTGCCTCCTGGTAATCGGGCTATTGGGGAAAGAGCCTTCCACCCACAGATACTTGGCAACTACACAGAGAAGATTCCCTTCTCTGCCCTCCACACTTCAAGCAGGCCAGAACACTTACTGGAGTAGCAGGGCAGGCTAGGGATTGAAGGTCAGAAGGTCAATTAAGGCCGTTGGTAAATTGCTAAGCACAGACCTCACTTGAGGCGCTTACAGGACTTTCTCAGCATCAATATTTTGCAAGTAAAGGGGCCTGAGAGCTGGGCGGTGGTGGCGCACGCCTTTAATCCCAGCACTGGGGAGGCAGAGGCAGGCGGATCTCTGTGAGTTCGAGGCCAGCCTGGTCTACAAG
>NW_004949101.1:2916662-2917765 GCF_000317375.1 Microtus ochrogaster | reverse complement strand
TTTTTTTTTTTTTTTTCAAAATGCCAAGGCACTTGATGCTCTTTGATTTCTCAACTAATACTCCTAGTTGATATTCTTGGTTCTTGGTCATCAGTGGTTGACAGGGCTTAGTCTTTCCAAAGTGTTTCTGAAATCCTCTACCTGGTGGCTCGTAGAGAATCCATCATAGAGACTAGGGTGGGTTCCCACACAGAACATGTCAAGTATACATGGACAAGAGAAGCCACGATTAGTGGACACCTGATTTGCGGTGTTGGATCAACTCAATGGAAAGCGCTGTTGGGAACAGAAGTAATGAGCGCCATTGATCAGTAGCACCACAGAGCTCCCTGTTGCTTGGGTGTTGTCAACATAGTATAGAGAACCAGCCAGCAGTTGTGCCCCAGAATCGCTTGTAATCCTCTTAAGAGGCAGAATCGAACTCAGAGGATCTGGACTGTGCCACATCCTGCATGCCCAGCAAGCCCCTAGGTGATGGCGATATCACTCCTAGGCTTGGACCACGCTTTTTAATATCGAAATAGTATCTGGAGTCATCTATATTTGTGACAGGCACAACAGGCACACATTGTCCATAGCCCTTCCAGAGCCTTGTGAGTTACAACTATGGGAATGAGGTGCTTGCTTACCTGTGTGAGAATCCACGAGAGTCTGGGAGAGGCTCTAAAGAATTTATGTACAATGAGGGTGAACACTCACTGATACAGGATAGGTTAGATGCCACCACGGTTGTTCTGCCCAAGGGGAAAGAGCACCAACACCAAACTGCCTGCTCTCCCACCACCCAAGCCAGCGCTAGAGCAAGAGAGCGAGAGACCCTTCCCCCTCGGCTTTTCAGACCACGCTCTAGAGCTTGCTGCCCCAAGTCACTGGCTAAATGGATCGAAATCCCATGATACTTATCACCATATAATCAAAAACCAGCAATTATAGGGGGATGGAGAAATTGCTCAGTGGTTAAGAGCACTGGCTGTTATTCTAGAGGACTAGGGTTCAAGTCTTAGCTCATAATTATAACTCCAGTCCCAGGGGATCCAACATACTCTTCTGGCCTCTGAGGGCACCAGGCATACATGTGGTGTAAGACAAAACACACATACATA
>NW_004949101.1:2911828-2916317 GCF_000317375.1 Microtus ochrogaster | reverse complement strand
CACACACTCACACACACACACACGGGGTTGGGGAAGGGAGAGAGAATTTGAATCCATTATTATCTTGATGCCAAAGCCCACAGTTCCTCACTCTGCTCTGCCAACTACACACACCTGAGCTTCAACACAGCTAGCTCCAGTCCCTGCTGTGCTGCCGTGTGTCCCACGGGGCGCATCAAGGCCTACACCAGTCCATATGGTTGCATGATCCTGATACTAATGAATGCAGTTTCTTCCCAGCATGGTCAATGGGCCTCACAGGTGCCCAACTGCTTGGTGCATGACAGCAGAAGCTGCTGAATAATGTTAGTCTCTCCCTCTTTAGAAATAAAGCGTACAGAGCAAAGATAAAGTAAATCCGGATTGTGCATGGCCTGAAACTCTTAGGGGAAAGTTCTGCATTAAGATGTAGGCTCTATTTTGTTTGTTATGTGCAAACTTTAATATCAGGGCTCCTTTTTTAATGAGGTATAAATAAAGAAGGAAGGTGTGTGTGTGTGTGTGTGTGTGTGTGTGAGAGAGAGAGAGAGAGAGAGAGAGAGAGAGAGAGAGAGAGAGAGAGAGAGAGAGAAGATGCTAGGTACTCCTGGCTGGCACAATGTGAGGCAGTTCATACATAACATCTAATTGTCTAAATAAGTCAAAAGCCACAACCATCTATTATCGGATGTCAGGTATAGCTTCCGGTCCTATGTCATTAAGTGCACCAAGCCAGTCAGATGATGTTTAAACTCTGGCTAGCATGCTGAGCTAGGTAAAAGCTTAAAATAAGCATAGGTTGGTTTTGTTACACGTAACTTTTCTCCACAGTGGGTAAAGAAAGTAGATTTGAATGGACTGAGTGTGGTTTTACAAACATGGGTTTGTGGTACACTTTGATGTTACAACATTCCAGTTCCCATTAGTCTTCACTTCAGAGTAGAGTCAGGATCTCTGCCCTCGCCAGGACACAGGAGAAGGTGTTCACAGTCTTAAGTCAGGCGTGGAGGCCTCGTGGAAGCAGGAGTTGATCAGGGCTGGACACTGTCAGGAGAAACAGCCTCCTGATTTCATGTGAGAGAGCGTGGTAGAGCTTTGGTAACACTATCAGCTGTTGGTCCACACCTGCTTTGTTAGTTTCATTGACTCTGCAACTTTGTAATTGACTGTCAACAGCTCTAAGGGTTTCAAGATTCTTCAGTCATCCAGATTTGATCTACTGCATTCCAGAATGTTGCCTAAGCTTACCATAAACAACAGGATAATTTGGTATATGATTTTCTTCAACAGAAACTTTCAAGACTTTTTTTTTTTTTTTGATGATAAAATACAGGCAGAAGCTTGTATTCCCATCTCTCCCCAACTCCACGGTAGCCACAGTGACTCACTAGCTGCTCTCCTCATGTGCCAGACCCCACCCCTCACCCCAGGCCCTTTTCACATACTGCTCCCTCACCTTGGAATCATCTTCCCTGTGTAATTTGCTCACTGGATACCTCTTTCTACTTTCCTGTGTGTGTGTATAGTACATACGCATTTTACATGTATGTGGGTGGGGTGTACAGGCACTTACATGCATGTGCCTGTGGAGGCCTGAGGTTGGTGTCAGGAATCACCCTCGGTGACACTTCCACCTTATTCACTGAGGCAGGGTCTCCCAGTCAAACCCAGAGCTCACCAATATGACTATTCTCACTAGCCAGCTTGCTCTGGGAGTCCTTTACCGCTACCTTATGGTATCACAGGGGTTACCTCGTCCATCTGGCATTGACATGGGTTCTGGGGTTCCTCATGCTTGTGAGGCAAGTGCTGTGACTATTGAACCATCTCTGGAGCCTATATATAGGCCAAAACCACCTTTAAATACTCTTTTTTTTTTTTTTTACTTAAATGTTTTTTATGAGCATGTGCATGTGTGTGTGTCATGTGGGGGAAGGGGATAGCTGGTGCCATGGTGAGCATGCGCTTGTGTGTGTGTGTGTCCTGTGCGGGGAGGGGACATGCTGGTGCCATGGTGAGCATGCACATGCCAGAGGACAACCTTTGGAGTCAGTTCTCCCCTCTCACCTGAAAACCAGGATTTCAGGGGGTCAAGCTCCCGGGGGGCCAGGTTTGCATGGCAAGCCCCTTTGTTCACTAAGCCATCTCACTGCTGGCCCTCCTTTATTTTTATTTATTTTATTTGCTCTTTGGGGGCAGGCTGTTGTGGAATTTGCTGTGTAATTGCAGCTGGCCTGGAATTTCCGATCCTCCTGCTAAAGTCTCCCTATCACAGATAGTGCGGAGGTCCCAGGTGTGCACAGTCATATCTGCTGGCTTCCAATCGTCTTTATTTCCCCCTCACACATAATGTTTCCCCATGGTTGGTGTCCCTTTCCCTACATTCTATACATAGCTTACTTGTTTATATCCTGTTGATGTTCTTTGGCACGGTGCTCCATTCTGGCAGGAACTTAGGTTTTGTTTCTGGCCCAGAACAATGTTAGTTTATTGTAGATGATAATAAACATTTATGGAGGGAAGGAGTAGATAATTATTTTTTTAAGGCCAAAACCACTACCAAAAAGAAAAAAATTAACATACCTTTTTGTTCAAGTCACCATTGTCATTGAATATGACTTTCTCCTGGGCGGGAGTTTATGCTGAGCCCTGTGCTAATGTTATGGATTCTTAGAGCTTGCCTCTCAGCCTTGCATATGAAAATAAACCACCATTTATTCCATCTGCTAAAACCCTTTCTAAGAAAAACACACCATGGCCCGTCATTTGCTCCAGGAGAGTGTATGCCCTGATTATGACTGGACCCTGATGTCAGCTTGACACTTTCCTAGCAGGCTTGCTGATCTCTGGGGCCCCCTCTGCATGTGGCTTATCAGCACATGGCGCCCCCCTCCTTAGCAGTTATCTGCATGAAGCACCTGGAACTTGCCTTCAGAGATTGTTTCAGTGGCAAGTGGCATTCATGGCCTAAGAGCACCATCCAGACCTCCTGACTCTAAGTATTCAGTGTGTGGTATAATGAGATTTCCAGGCAGGGACTCCTGTGTACATCCAAGTTAGAGTACACCAGCCCTAAAACACAGTAGAGACTTTCATCTTTGGCACACAGGGGGCACGGGAGTGATCTCCGCTTAGCAAATGGTACAGTGAAACGGTAACAGACACTTGCTGAGAACCTGCTGTCTGTAAGAGAGTGGGGATTAAGGATTGAGCATTCATGTCTAGAGAGTGAGAGTCCAACATTAAGAGGGCATCTAGCTCAGCGGGACAGGCTGCTTTAGAGGGGTGACGGGTCTACCTGCACAGTCAGACATCCTGATACGAACTCTACACACCCAATGCTACCCAGCAGGGAACCTGACCGCTGGTACAGATTCAATCAGGCAGCCTTGTGTCTTGGCCTGTGATAATTCAGATGAGAGCTGCCAAAAGAGAGACGCTTGGTTGGATGTGGTATGGTGTCAACTTGTGATGTCTTAGACCGTTTAATAGAAAACGTCTCTAAAGTGAAAATGAATGCATGAGAGAGGTAGCAGCCGTGTAATTATGAACATTCTCTTCCTTTTTTCTTTATGTCAGGGATGTTCTGCCATTCACCTTGAAGTTACCTTATGCCATCTCAACAGCCAAGACGGAGTCTCAGCTTGAAGAACTAGCCCAGCTGGGGCTGAGTAAGTGGGGACCCCTGCCTGGGTGTATCTTAAAATGAAGCCGAGTAGTATCCCTGTGGGGCTGCCCACGGTTCCACTACTACATCAAACACACAATTGTAATGAAAAAGAATCCACTTGCATGACAACATGCAGCTGTCAGAACCCTGAGGTCCCCGAATCACATGTTCTGGGACTCTTTACCCAAGTCAAATGTTCATCCCACTTTCAAATACTGGCGCTAAGTGTGCCTGGGTAACTCCTAAATCCTCTAACTTAACCCGTCAAACGATTAAGGCTCCCCCGATGTAGAGAGCCCAGCTTAAGACCTGCCAGGTTCCTCTCTTTCTGTGGCATCTTTCTGGGGAAAGGCAGCACTGACAGAAAGAGAAGTCCAGTGTGGTGCATCTCAGCATCCACATGTGTGGCATTTAAGCGGCACACAGACAGCAGCGACACTCCGGTGCTGTAAGGAGTGATGATGGCATCTCAGTGACATCTGTCTCTTTCCCCCTCTTACTCAGCTCCCACCTTGCTGCTGTGGACCATGTCCATCTTCCCACCAAAGGTCTCACTCTGGGGCTGGCGCTTACTTCAGCAGTCTGCCTCTTTGCTGATCTTCCCCAAAGCCCCACAATCCTGCCAGACTATGGCTAACAGTGAGCCAACACCCACAGTTCACCTGCTTTGACTTTATCCCAGTGCTCTGGCAGAATCAGTATGGGCTTAACTTTCATTAAATGTTTTCCTTCTAGGGGGAAAAGGGAATATCTTTTAAGATTTTAAGACTTTGGTCTTTGGATAGGTTCACAATCAGACCACAGTATTTGAGTAGAAATTTGGGATTTTAAAACCTCATA
>NW_004949101.1:2911107-2911643 GCF_000317375.1 Microtus ochrogaster | reverse complement strand
TGCTCCCCCACCCCTTCCCACCCTGTAGGAATGGGACTCTTGAATGCAGTTTTCCTCTGGTGGATTTTAATGCTGAATGCGTAAAAGCTCCAGCAGATTGTGTAACATCCCTCAGGCCCAGCTGCTGGTCCTACCTCATAAAGGGGAACTTGGAGGCCTATGGATTCCTTTGCTGGCAGCCTCCTCGTTGGAGGGTATCCGGGAGGTGTTGATTGGAAAGGGTGCTGTTGCTCTCAGGGCTGAGTGGAATTTCGCAAAGCAAGCTCAGTGGCCCTGTGCCCTTTACAAGATTAGCCTGGACCCCTTCCAGTTCTCTTTGTCCTTCTTACCTGTGTGAAGGGCTGGGCTGGAGCTGTCTGTTGGCTCAACCAACCTTTCTCAAAGGCTTTGAAGGTGAGAAATCCCTGGAGTTTTCCTGTAAACTCAGAGCTGGGCCTGGCTGCCTTTCGGCCCTTTTCAGTAAGGAAGCGTAGTGGGGGAAGGGCACAAAGGAAAAAGGCAGACCCAAACTTAAGCCTCTGTTGCCCTACAGGCAG
>NW_004949101.1:2908561-2910932 GCF_000317375.1 Microtus ochrogaster | reverse complement strand
TTGTAAAGGAATGGCCCAAGTACACTATATTTACATTCTTGTCTTCGCTGATAATGACTTTCAGATTTTTGGAGCTCCTCAGCTGACAACAAACCCCCAAACTCCCCACCTCTCCATAGGCCTCTCTCCTCAGCCGGCATCTGCCCTGCCTCCTTGCGTCAGCTCTGCCTTATAAACGGAGTGCATTCTATAAAAACCAGGACGCCTTCGGAGCTGGAGTGCAGCCAGACCAACGGAGCCTTGTGTTTTATTAATCCTCTTTTCTTGAAAGTGCACAGCCAGGACCTCAGCCCAGGCCCAAAGCGGCCGAGCACAAGGACTCCCAACGCGAATGGCACCGAGAGGCCTCGGTCCCCCCCACCCAGGCCCCCGCCACCCGCTATTAATAGTCTGCACACAAGCCCTGGGCTATCCAGGACTGAACCCCAGACGAGCATGCCAGAAACAGTCAACCATAGCAAACATGGGAACGTAGCACTGCTTGGAACAAAACCAACTCCCATCCCTCCACCCCGGCTGAAGAAGCAGGCTTCTTTTTTGGAAGCGGAAGGCAGCGCTAAGACCTTGACCGCCTGCCGGCCCAACCCGAGTCCGGAGCCAGAGCCTGAGCCAGAGCTGGGCACAGCTGGGCACGCAGGTGGAGCCCCGCCTAGGGACGCCCCCGGGGATTGCACAAGGGCGCCGCCCGACTCTGAATCACAGCCACCACCGTGCCATGGAGGCAGGCAGAGGCTGAGCGACATGAGCCTTTCCACTTCCTCCTCCGACTCGCTGGACTTCGACCGGAGCATGCCCCTGTATGGCTACGAGGCTGATACAACCAGTAGCCTGGAGGACTACGAAGGGGAGAGTGACCAGGAGACCATGGCACCTCCCATCAAGTCCAAAAAGAAGAGGAACAGCTCTTTTGTGCTGCCCAAGCTCGTCAAGTCCCAGTTGCGAAAGATGAGCGGGGTGTTCAGCTCCTTCATGACCCCTGAGAAGCGGATGGTCCGCAGGATCGCCGAACTGTCCCGGGACAAATGCACCTATTTCGGGTGCCTGGTGCAGGACTACGTGAGTTTCCTGAAGGAGAACAAGGAATGCCATGTGTCCAGCACTGACATGCTGCAGACCATCCGACAGTTTATGACCCAGGTCAAGAACTATTTGTCTCAGAGCTCCGAACTGGACCCCCCTATCGAGTCGCTGATCCCCGAAGACCAAATTGGTAAGTGCCTGTCTCCCCGCCTTCAAATGTAAAAACTGCTGTAACCTTTGTCAGATGGTGCGTCTTGTTAGTGGTGTTTTGGATGAAGTTTGTTGTTAAGTTACAAATGACACACTCTCCTACCTGATTTGAATGGAAAGATCTCCCTTTTAAGGCAGATGCTACACGTCAGGCTGCAAATGTCCTGCTTTGGCGGGTCCCAGTTGCCGCCTGCTCTTGCCCTGTGTGTGTGTGTGTGACACATCTGTCGAGCATTTTCTGAGCGTGGGACTCTGTGGGAGCTGCCTACTTCTAGCCAGCATGCTGTCATCTGAGCGGCTGTGCGTGTTTTCTTCTGTAGCATGTTAGGAGTGTGAAGACCGGGTGGGAAGAGCATACCTGTGTGCAAGCCCCAGCCCAGAACGCAGAACACAGACCGACTTCGGACCCCGAGACCCTGCCCTGCCTCAAGCGTATCCGCACTGCTTCCTTGGCCCTACAGTGTCTAGATCAGGGACAGCTGGGGAATCAACATGAAAGGGGAAAGACTAGTTTGTTTGGTGTACCTTTATAATGAGTGCCGTAATTTGGAGATCACATGAGAAGCATTCTCTCCAGAGTCAAGGGGAAATGCTCTTTCTGTGACCTCACAGAAGGGCTGGATGGTTAATAGTTCCTTTGGTAGGCAGCTTGCCAAGGCAAATTTGAATTTGGCAAGCAGTTTTTTTGTTTTGTTTTGTTTTGTTTTTTTAGGGCAAGAGTTTCCAAATTTTATTTTTATTATTATTATTATTTTTTTAAGTTTGGAAAATTGACTCTAAAAGGTTAATTTGAAAGACTTCAGTCAGTGGGTAGCAACAGGCAAGAGTTTGCAAACATTTCCATGGTTTAGCTAAACTCAGATTTCTACTTTCTGATTGGGTGTGTTTGTTGAAAGTAGTAAACAGTGTGTGATAGAGTCTCCTCTCTCTCTCTCTCTCTCTCTCTCTCTCTCTCTCTCTCTCTCTCTCTCTCTCCTACTTTGAATTTGAGCAGCTCTTTGATTTGGTCACAAAGGACTCAAAGCCCTGTTTGTTTTCTTGTGGTGCTGTGACCTAGCCCAGGGTTGTCTGGGCGTGGTTAGAGAAGCTGGGGTGCTCCCGAGAGAAGGAGAGAGTGGCTGAAAGGAATGTGTCTTTGTGA
>NW_004949101.1:2899366-2908396 GCF_000317375.1 Microtus ochrogaster | reverse complement strand
GGGAGGCTGCTGGCAGGAGTGAGCTACTTATGCAGACAGCACCAGCCAGCCCTTAGCGCAGGAGCTCCTTAGGGAGCAAGGCCTCCCTCTGCCTGGGCTTCCCTGCTCATTCCTTTAGTACCAATACAAGCCAATACAAGAAGGTCTCAGGAAGCTTGCCTATCGTGTGTGTGTGTGTGTGTGTGTGTGTGTGTGTATGTGTGTGTGTGTGTGTTTATCACTCAGAAACTCATCCTCTCCAAAACTCCCTGAAATTTACAATTCTTATTTTTAAATTGAAATCTCTAATGAGGAGGGAAGCCCACATCTGTAGAGTCTCCCAGACAAGCTGGGCAGCCTGAAAAAGCTGCTTCAGTGGGTGCTCCCCACTCTCCCTCCATATACACCCCAGTCAAAATGCATCCTATCCCATGAGGGATGAAGGAAGTCAGGTAATGTGTCAACCCACTCCAGTTAATAGTTGGCAAGTTCAGAACTTGAACTGGTGTGACGCTCTACTGCGTGACACAGACCAGCCTCTCACCCTCTCGGTCCTCCTGCCTCAGCCTTCCAACGCCTGGGATTGTAGGCATGAGCCAACACCTGTGGCAAACCCTTGTTACGTCATCCTACGCCTTCAGCTAAGGCTTGTGTTTATATTTTGTCTTTAGGACAGTTGTGACTATGACTAATACCTATAAAAACATCGTCCTGCTTTTTTTTTTTCCCCGAGACAGGGTTTCTCTGTAGCTTTGGAGCCTGTTCTGGAACTAGCTCTTGTAGACCTCGCTGGCCTCGAACTCATAGAGATCCGCCTGCCTCTGCCTCCCGAGTGCTGGGATTAAAGGTGTGCGCCACCACCACCCGGTGCTATCACCATGCTTTGTATGGATTGGTTTTGCTGTGTATTTGTTTGGTTGGTTTTATTTGTTTAAGTCAGATGTCTTGCTGTTCTGCTTAGCCTGTTTGCACAGACTGGCTTCCAGCAGTCCTTCTACTCAGGAATAGCTGGGACTACAGAGTGAACTGCCTTGCCCAGCCTTGTTTGGAGTGTTTTGTATTGTTTTTCTTTTTCTTTTCCTTTTTTTTTTTTTTTTTTAGCATTTGCCTGAAGGCAGTCAGCTTTTCCTGTTGCTTCATGAATGGAAAACATAGTATTATGAAAGCGCATTGAGAAGCGCCAGGCTTTTGAAAGTAAGGGGAAGGTTACTGTAGTGGAGGTCAGCCTGGGAAACTGCACCAAGGGGAAGAAGTGATGGTAATTATTAGAAAGCCAGCCAGTCCCCTCTGATGTGGAAGTGACTAGATTTGGACTCCAGTGAGAACGTCGCTTTAACCCAGTTGTCTGTGTTTTGCATTTAGCTATAAAGGCGACTTACTGAGGACTTGTTAAGACAGTGCCCCTTTGAGGGACTCATAACCTCAAAGGTAATATATTTCTGCATATATCATCCGTCACTTTCCAGTTCTGAGAGAGGTCAAGCTGTGTAGCGCTATGGGCAGAGGGTAAGCCTGAGCCTGGAAGGGTGTTGTATGCAGCCCGGATATTCTGATCTCTATTGTGTGTGTGCTCATCCCCACTCTCACTTCCTGGAAGGAATTCCAGAATCTTCACGGCTATGAAGCACCAGCACTTCAATGCTATCCACAGAATCCCAAGCCTTGGGCTTGCTCTGAACAGGTGTCTGGGAAGGCTTTTCAAGAATGCCGCTTGGGTTTCTCTGCTGTAAAAGAATTTCATCCAGTCTTTCTTGCTGGAGGACTGAACTTAGGAGATAGGTTTAATGCCAGACTTTGAGAACATCCATTCTGAAACCACGGAAGTGGAAAGAGGCGTTCCATGGGGTAACACCTGTAGAATATAGCGGTCAGGTCATTTGCAGGTAAAAGCGACCTCATAAGTTTGCGCACATGGATCTCGTTGTGTCCACAGATGGTGCTGACATTGTCTTCCAGGGATGGTTCTAGAGTTACATAAGGAAAGGAGTTGAAAAGAGGTCTTGCCCATTCTTGCTCTGCTCATATGCTGCTGCTGCTGCTCTTCCTTCTGGGGCTCTCTAACCAAGTGCGAGCTGCTGGCAGAGAGTTAGTTCTCAACCTAAAAAGCGGCCACTGTTGATGGTCATGTCCTGCCATGGGGAGTTTTCATTCTGTTGAGACCGTTCCTGTGGAGCACTTCTGCCCCGAAGTCCTGCCACTGAGAGGCTCCTGAGTACAGAGAGTTGCCTAGCATCAGCTCAGCGAGTCTGTTGAATAATGAAGTTCTTGAGGGTGCCACGTGGGCCGGTTTCCGTGCAAACCTCTCTCCCCTCATTCCAGACCCACCAGGGGGCTTCCTTCCTGGACAGCTGTCCCTCACCTTCCTCTCTCCAAGGGGAAGAACAAGCCAGTGTTTGACAAGAACAGGACACACTTGGAGGCTTTACACAAAACCCTGCTGTCAGTTCACGACTGGCAGAGTGAAGCTGACTCTTAGTTGATATCCCATGATGTGAAGTCCCAGGACAGATGGGTGTGACGATCCTTTTATCCCAACATTCATGCCCTGTTGGCATCCTTCCTTGCTTTGTTCTCGGACAGCCAATGAGAGAGAGTCCGTATTTCTTGTTTAAAAAGATAAATGAAATCTCAATTCTGCCGAACTTGTTGCAGTATTGGATGTTTGATTTTAGTAGAACACTTTTCCCCTTTGACTTGGTATCAGCCTTGGGAGATTCCCCTGTCTTTCTTTGAGAAAAGCAAAATTTCTCTGACTCTGAAAATGTTAGTAGCCCTCAGAGTTTCTGTTTCATATAAACTGTCCACCACAGAT
The DNA here is from genome assembly GCF_000317375.1 of Microtus ochrogaster. Taxonomy (NCBI): domain Eukaryota; kingdom Metazoa; phylum Chordata; class Mammalia; order Rodentia; family Cricetidae; genus Microtus; species Microtus ochrogaster. The sequence goes on along the minus strand of NW_004949101.1, from coordinate 2,905,605 downwards.
GACCAATAGTGGCAAAGCACCTAACTCCACATTCCTAACGATTGTAGTGAAAAGTGGGACGGTATTATTATTTTCCTGTAATTGCTATAAACCAAAGCACTCTTTTTCCCAAGAGCATTTTGATTCTTTGAAGAAGGATCCTTAAGCTCCATTCCCACGTTTGTCAAAGAGCACGTTAATTTATGTACTTAATGGGTTTTGGTTTTGTTTTTTTTTAAGTCTTCGTTGTTTTTTGTTTGTTTTATTGGAAAAATGGTACTGAAATGTTGTTGGATACCACAGAATAGAGCACTTATAAAAAGAGGACATTGAGAGTCTGGTGCAGGAGGGAATGCCTATAGTCCCAGCTAGTCAAGAGGTTGAGGCAGGAGGATTACTTGAGCCCAGGAGTCTGAGGTCAACCTGAGCAACTTAGTGAGAAACCACCTCTAGAAAAGGTAAAGTTACATGTAATTTGTCCAATTTAAACAGTCACTGCTACTTTGGTTCAGGTTATGGTGAAATTCTTTTGTTTGTTTGTTTGTTTGTGGGGTTTTTATTATATTTTAAAAAATCATTTAGGGTTTTGTTTTCTTTTCGTTTTTGAGTGTACTTCTTGAGTTTTGCTTTTAATGTGTGTTTGTTTTGTTTTATGTAGGGGTTCTTTTTTAGTTTTGGCTCTTTTTGGCAAAGGGTATCCCCATTGACCTGGAACTTGCTATGTAGACCAGGCTGAAGCTCATTAGGTAGACCAGTCTGGCCTCACACTTGTGGCTTCTGCCTCTCAAAAGCTGCAGATGGAGTGTTGTTTTTTAAGGAGTATCTAAGTCCGGTTCGAGTTCCAGCGTCTGATGGCATTTGTATTCAATTCACACTGCAGTTTAAGTTCTTAAATTATTTGCTTTTTGAAAAGTCATTCTGAGTCACGTGGCCAGAGAGATGCTTGTGCCAAACTGAAGGAATCCCAGTTGTCTGTCTTGGCTACGTGGGTAGAGTGCACAGGCTGAGCCTTTGGTGATCTGCAGTCTGACCTCCAGCCCAGATTCACAAGCTCAACGTCTGAAGAAGGACAGGCTCGCTTCCTCTTCTTTCTTGCACACACACCCCTCCCCCGCTTCTTTTACTGGAAGGCACTGAAATCAGCTCCAAAATTGTTTTGTATAAGACAATACAGGAATAAAGCCCGTGTGTTTTCATGATGGCCTTATTGAAACTCACCAACATGAGCCAAACTGAAAGTGAGAGACTGGAGACAGTGGTTAAGAGCAGGCATCACTCCTTCCGAGGACCCAAGTTCAGTTCCCAGAGCCCATCTTGGGCTGTTCACAACCTCCGGTAACTCCACTTCATGGGATCTGCTGCCCTCTTCTGGGATCCTGGGTCTCCGCACTCATGCGCATATACCCATACATAGATACATATGCATACATATAATTAAAAATAAGAAATGTAAGTGAATCACAATGTCAGTGCTTGTCATCTGTATATTGATACTGGTACAATTGGGCTGGTAATACCCAATAATGATAAAGCATCATTGCTGATGAGTCCAAGTATGTGTGGGTGACATGCCCACAGCAAACTTATTTTCCAAGTTCTCCCAGCAGGGCTGCAGAGACAGTCCTCCACCTGGCATTGATGTCATCCCTAGTTAGGTATCTGTGATCTGTAGAGATAAGGAAATGCATCATCTTTGTGCCGGTCCCCAAGGGAAGGATTTTCTGTTTAATGCTTGGGATATATACTACCTGGAGAATCTGTGCCTGGAGTCTGGGTCAGTTCCAGTTATCTCCCTGAGGTGAGATTTTCAGAGGACTTCCTGTCAAGGAGAAAAATCTAATCTGCCCAATATCTTGGCAGCAGCAGCATCAAAGAACACCAAGGGACAAGGTTCCTACAGGGGAGGCACTGAGAGAGGTGGGCAGTTATCGTTGGAATCCATGCTGAGAGAAAGTCGAGCGGACCCAGGAGGAGCCTTTGAGAAGGCACAGAAGTACAGAGAGAGGTCCTGCTAGGTCCTAGAAGAGACAGAATAAAGCAAGTCCAGCAGGGTAATCTGGTCTTCTCCAATCACCAGACCAAGACCTCCACTAACGCTGGCTTGAACTTACCCTTCCTGCGACATTCAGTGGGAGGTTTTGGTAGCCTACTAGCTTCTGCCTATGCCATGTTTTCTCATCTGAAGGAGGCCTGGGGTTCTTTGCCTCTGGTTTCTCCTGCTATGGTGGATACAGGACCACCCAAGATAGCCAGCTCTCTGCAGCTTCTAGGCTGTGACAGGAATCGAGTAAGCTGGTGGTGAAACTCCAGAGAAACCGAAGTGTGGTTAGAAAGCCTCGGATCCTCCATCTTTGTACCAAAAGGAAGGAGCTAGCAGGTACGAGTACCCAAGCAGGAAAAGGTGACTAGGAAACAGGCCACTCTTAATCTGACCGCAATTAATCCTGAAAAGCAAAACAAAAACCCTGGCTTCAAAAACCCTGGGGTCTCTTTCCAGATGCATCACCGTTTTATTCCAAGGAAGGAAGCAGTAACTTCAACATTCTTAGTAGATGACAGATACACCCTGGGTACTCATGGCCCGAGACCTCAGCAAGTCCTCTCAGCAGGTCCATTGTAAACTGGAGGCAGCCCAAATAGTTGAGGGAACTGAGCCAGGGGAAGGCCATCCTCCCTTAAGGTCACACATTTTAAAAGTGGCCCTTTATGCTTCATGTCTGCGTCTTGTGACCCCTGGAAACAGCCTTCTGCTTCCCTCAGCTACCCACTCTGCCGAGGGAAACATCTCTGCTGAAAGGCCCGAGTGGGAGATGAGCCGCAGGAAGAGCAGAGCCTGAGCCACCGAGTTTGAGGTCTCTGCTTGGCTGCTGATAAGATGTGTGCACATGTATGTTAGCGCATGAGAAAAAAGAAGTGTGAACTCGCTGTCAGGGCGAAATCCTGAAGGGCCAGGATTTCTCTAGCCCTGGCTGTCCTTGAACTCTCTGTGTAGACCAGACTAGCCTCAAGTCACAGAGATCCTCCAGTCTTTGCGTCCCAAGTGCTGGGACTGAAGGCATGCACCACCAAGCCTGACTGTTCTAGTATTTTCTTGTTACCAGAAAAACAAAAAAGAAAACTAATGAGCACCAAAAAGAGCAATCACCTATCCCTTGTCCATGAAGGGGCATTTGCCCTCTTCGGTTCCGCACGCTTTCTGATGATGGGGTGCAGCCGACATACCATCTAGAAGCCTGCCGTAGGTGTATAGGGTTGGAATCCTGGCTCTTCCTCCTGCTTGCTGCATGCCATGGATTTCTTCTGTGTGAAGTGATTGTAGCAAAGTCCTTTTTGTATGGGGTTTGTTTGAGGGTCTGATGAGTCGGTAAACACAAGGTGTCTAGAATAGTGTTGCTGCTCTTAGTTGAAAAGATTTGGGTTTCTCATGTTGGAATTAAAGGAACCAGATAGAATGAAAATCGGCAGAAAGGAGAAAGTTGGTGATCTTCCAGAACTCTGAGCACGGCCGCCGTTTTGGTTTGGTTTTGGTCTGAGCTAGCCCTCATTCAGAAAGGGCCCATTTCTTATGTTCCTCAAATCATTTTTTCTCTCTTGCTTAAGAGCAGAAGCTCAGATTTCTTGGTGGAATGAAGCAGTGGAGGTCCCTCAGTGAGGCCACTAGTCCTTCTTTTTATTTCAAAACTCCCCCATTCTTTATTGAAGGTTTAGTAGGGGTGGTCAGAAAGAGTACAGCCCAGGAAACAAACGGAAGAGGCCAGTTTTAATTTTAAAGTGTGGTCTTTAAAAAGAACAAACAAAAAGCCAACCTGGAAAAATTGCCTAGCACTGTCACCAAGCATCGCTTGTTCTGCCTACGCCATGTGTGTCTGAAGTCACTGTTTGGCATGAGAGTTTGCTCACTGGGTTGCCAAATATGAGGAGATGAAAAGTTCCAAGCCTCAAATCCACCTTCTTGAGGATAGAAAAGGTTTGGGGGTATGTATGTACATATGGATAGGGGGGAGAGGGGTTTACAGACAAGGGAAAGGAAGCAGTTGACCACCTACACAGAAAACACCAGCTATTGTGCGTGGAGCATTTGACCCTTGGTAGCAAAGGTCACCCATCAAACACCTGGCATGCCCAGGTAATGAGTCACTGGTTTCAACTTGTTTGAGCTAGACACAATTTGGACAAATTCCTAGACCAATTTCAGATGCCTGGAAACAAGGTGAAGAGTTGTACCCTAGGGAACACATTTCATATGTTATGCACTGTGAAGCCAGTAAAGACCTGTTCCTTTGCTACATAGCCACGTGACTTCTTTTCTAATGGAATCTTTTTTATTAATTATTTGAGAATTTCTTCCAAGTTCTTCAAGATCCACCATTTCCTTCATCCTACCCTAACTCTGTGTTCGTTTTTGTTTGTTTTGAGAAGACACTGTCTAGGCAGATGTCCTGGTCAGAGGACACCATACAAGCTTTTCACCTCTGAGTGACTTTTAAAATAAGCCAAGAGTCAGCCAACCATAGAAGCTGAGGGAGGAAGATTGCTGTGAGTTTGAAGCAAGGTTGGTCTGCATAGTAACTCCTAGGACAGCCTAGGCTGCTAGCTAGCATCAAATGAAATCAGAGGGTTGGTTCAAGCTTCCCCTCCATTTCAACACCAGGAATTATTTTTACTTTTTTGTTTTAAGAAAATGAGGGGGAAAAAAAAAAAAAGAAAATGAGGGGGCTGGGGAGATGGTTCCATGGTCAAGAACACTGACTGCTCTTCCAGAGGACCTGAGTTCAATTCCCAGCACCCATATGGCAGCTCACAACTGTCGATAACTCCAGTTCAAGAAGACCCTACACCCTTATACAGATATACACACAGGCAAAACTCCAATGCACATAAGATAAAATGAAAGCAAGGAAGGAAGGAAGGAAGGAAGGAAGAAAAAAGAAAAGAAAAGGAGGTACTAACAGATTCCCACAGTCCCACTACACCAAGGCCAGCACTGGTCCCTGGCCACATGAATGAATGAACGAGGGGGCCCACTCAGTGTGCTGATTTGGAGAATGTTTGTGTAACACTTGGGTACAGAAGTGACTGGGCTTATTCTGAAGTTATACATCGTTCTGAGAGTTCCAGGTAAACTTCTCATGCTGGTTGGTCTTCAGTTGTCTTCTGTCTACATGTGTTTTGGCAGGAGTTTCTGTCCTGCCAGCCAGCTCCCAAATAACCACACAGAGACTTATTACTAATTAAAATACTCTGCCAATAGGCTTAGGCTTGTTACTAACTAGCTCTTATAATTCAAATCAATCCATTTCTATTAATTTACATGCTGCTATGTGGTTCATTTTCTTCCTGATCCCTCTGCATCTGGTTGGTGACTTACCCTTCTTCCCAGTGTTCTCTCAGTCTGGCTCTGCTGCCTAGCCTCTTTCTGCCTAGCTGTTGGATGGATGACTATTTGTTAAACAGTGTGAGCAACACATTGTCACAGTGTACAAAAGGATTATTCCACAACATATGTGTATTTGTGTGCATAAAGTGCGCTAGTCTTAAGCACTGAGTCTCATATAGGCAGCAACTAAATCTAGGAGAACTTCTCCTTTCTCCTCACAGACACCAAAGTGGCCCTGTGACCCGTCAGTCCCTTCCCAAGGGCAACTGCCGACGTGAGTCCTGACACCATAGGCAGGCTGTGTGTTAGACCTTATAGAGATGAAAGGCTGTGGGAGATTTGCTGAGTACACCTCTTTCACACCCAGTGTGGCATCTGGAGTTTCACCCACGCTGCATGTGGGACAGTGTGCTTCCCCATTGAACGAACGTCTCCCGTTGTCTGAAACCCACTGTAGTAGACTGTGGTGTGAATGCATCTCATGCAGCCATTCTGTTGGACCAGGCTTTGGGTTCTTCCCAATTTGGAGCAATGATGAAAAGCACTGCTACAAACATTTATGTGCAATTCCTAATTAGTGATTGGCATGGCCCTTCCACTTCTTTGGAGACCTGTGCAGGTGCCAAGGTGTAGGTGAGTGATATTCATGAATGCTGCTTTCGGAACCCTGAATGAGATTTAAAAAACAAACAAACAAACAAACAAACAAACTTCAACAACAACAAAAAACTGGTCAGTACTTACAAAGTGACTTGAAATTTAAAATAAGAGATTGCTTACTTGGGGGCTGAGGGAGGGTAGAGCTCAGTGGTAGAACACTTACTTCATATGCTCAAGGCCTTGAGTTTGATCCCTAGCACACCAAAGAAGAGAGAGAGAACCA
>NW_004949101.1:2894417-2899266 GCF_000317375.1 Microtus ochrogaster | reverse complement strand
GAGAGAGAGAGAGAGAGAGAGAGAGATGGTTTACCTGGAAAAGCTGATGAAATGCTTGTTCCAAGTAGTCACGTCTCCTCAAGCAAGTTGCTAGACATTTACAGGCTCCTGCTTCGTCACCTGTAAAATATGCATAGTATTAATGTCATGCAAAAGTAGGGAGCTGTTGCAAGGACTGGATTAGAATTGAGTGAAGTATTTGCATAGGGCTCAGCTCATCCAAGCCCTCACTTGCTCCTACTGATTTTTTTTTTTTATGGTAATGATCATTCAGGATAAAGTCAAAGAAGCTATGGAGTCGCACAAGCTTATTAACACAGCCACTGCAAACCGGTGACCTGTCTAATGTCTCATGTGAAGTGAGAGTGTTACTGCTTCTCCTCTCTCTTTTAACCCCTTGTGTATCTATTTTGCTCTTTAATTGTATGGCACTCTATCTTTAAACAAAGACTGTGGAAAGTGCAGGAACAGAGGGAAACCTAGGCTGAGGAACTCTGGTCTCTGTGAGATCAGCATTAACCTCTAGACTCAGTTCTCACTTTGAGGTACAGTCAAGATGTTCATGATTTGCACATCTGACTTAAATTATTCTGCCACCCCCCCCAGACCTCTAATAATAGACAGTAATCAGAATTCAGTATGATCTGACCCCATATCAAGAATTCCAGAGGCCAGAGAAATAACCCATCTCTTTCCAGTCTTAGAAATAAGTGGATCCATGCATTTACAAAATGGAACCACCTTGGTATCATGTATCAGCTGTCACCACAGTACAGCTCAGATAGACTTGATGAGACCTGCAGCATGTGGGATGAAAAAGCAGAGAATTCATCACTGTGCAAATTATCTTCAGCCTAGGACCACAGATTTATGTTACTATCCTCTTTAATAGTGACAACGGAAGCTATTCCACTGGGTGAGCATTCAAAGAAGGAAAAATAACTCCACCCACACCTAAAGATTTTCCTAACTCCATAGAAATTTAAATGTTTTAACTTTTCATTTTGAAGTAGTATCAGACTTACAGGAAAATTGCACCAATAATACAAAGAAATGCCCTGTCTCCACCCAGATTCCCCAATGCTCGCCCTTTGCCACAGTCACTTCGTTCTTCTTTCTCGGTGTTTATACACACATGTACCTTCCTTGTTTCTGAACCACTGTGCCCCCTTTGCCCCAATCAAAGCTTTTTACTGCAAATTATAGTGTAGTCATCAAACTTGAGAGAAACAAGAAGAACAATATTGAAGCTATGTTGACGCAGCTACCAAAGCTGCAAGCTATATTCAGATCCCACCTAACTGATTTCCCACTGATGTCCTCTGTTGCAAATCAAATGAGGTTTTCGGGTCAAAATCCAATCCAAGATCGCACCCTCAGTATTAGAAAACCTTTAGCTTGCCGACCAGCTAGCCTGGTGTACACAGCAGTGAACAGCAAAGAAGAGACTCTGCCTCAAATAAGGCCTGAGATGCAACTAGACGCCTGCAGCTGTCCTCTGACCACCATGTTCTTGCTGTAGCATGTATCCACTCTCTCCCCCTCACACACATGAATGCTCACACTCATTTTTTTTTTTAAAGAAAGAAAATGCTGTAAGATAACATAGCAACAGGAAGGGGAGGTAGGACACCTGGATCAAAAGAAGGTCTTCTGGAATATTTGCCTGTACATAGGGGGAATTAAAATAAATCCGCTTACTTTATTGATGGTGTGCATGGGAGGTCTAATCAGGAAAAGGTCGCTTTTCCTGGCCTGTGAGTCCTGGTGGTTCTGTCTGTAGTCTGTTGTGTGTTAAACATTCTGATCACATAGTTACCCTCTCCTCTAAGGCTGTATAGAGTCACAGGCATGCATCCCATAATAGTGCCCGTTGCAATTCTCTCTTCAGACAGTGGTCACAGTAGCTGCATTTTCTTTGACAGATGTGGTGTTGGAGAAGGCCATGCACAAATGCATCTTGAAACCCCTCAAGGGCCACGTGGAGGCCATGCTGAAGGACTTCCACACGGCCGACGGCTCGTGGAAACAACTCAAGGAAAACCTGCAACTTGTACGGCAGAGGAACCCACAGGAACTGGGGGTCTTTGCCCCGACTCCTGACTTGGTGGAGCTGGAGAAAATCAAAGTTAAATTCATGACCATGCAGAAGATGTATTCACCAGAAAAGAAGGTCATGCTTCTGCTTCGGGTCTGCAAGCTCATCTACACTGTCATGGAGAACAACTCAGGTGAGGCAGTCTGTCACTCTGTCCAGACGTCTGTCTGAGCCCCAATGTCCCCTCCCTTTGGTCTCTAATTTCATCTATCAGCCTGCAGACATATAAGTGCAGCTGGTGGAATTTGTCATACAACAGAATCCTCCCAGCCAGTGATCATTCATAAGGACAAGAGCTGCCTACAGTGCTGACTTAAACAGAGAGTTAGTGCGATATAGAGCATACGAATATGCTGTCCTCCCCCTGGGGACGTGTTTCTTTGCCGGGGGACGTTAGCCGCCTTAATCTTCTGCCCTGTGGTTTCCACATCTGTTCTTACATATGACCCTCTCCTTCAGAACTGAGAATTAGGTAAGGCAACTTTATCTGAACCCCAAGTGCAACAGGAATATGACGGAGAACGGTTACCGCACCCTGGCTCATGAGGGTTTGTAGCGATCATCTACAACACGTGTATGAGAAAGCTGGAGTGTTTGGTAGAAGTGAGGCTCTCTTAGCCAGTTCTGTAATATGGGCTGAAGCATCGCCATCGGAACTCATCACAGAATTACGAAGTAGGAAATAAGTCCTCAGATTTCCCCTGTACAGATACAGAAGTACCCATGATTCATGGGTAGTGACTGAACCTGCCCTGTTCTGGCCTTCAGGGAGCTTCCTGTTATATAGTGGGCAATTACCAACTTTTTCCTGACAGAAATTACCTTAGTAGAGAAGCAACGGACACTGTTACCCATTGCTGAAGTAGATAGGAATGCGTGACTACTCAGTGAGGACCTTAACCTCTGAGCTCTTGGGACCAGGGAAATGGTTTGGTGAGCAAAGCATTTGTCAGGCGAGCCTAAGGACCAGAGTTCAGATCCCCAGCATCTGCATAAATGCTGGGTGGATGTGTGTGTGGCAGCCTATGCACAATCCCACACTCAGGAGGCAAAGACGGGACCCCCATGGCAATATGAATAGCTAGAATAGCCAACTAGGTGAGCTCCAGGTTCAGAAGAGATCCTGCCTCAGTAAATACAAAAGAGATCAATTGAGAAAAATACTTAATGTCATCCTCTGACCCCTACATACATGCACACACTTGTGCATGTACACACACACACATACACACACACACACACACAACCAGAGCCTGTAAGCTGTTGCCAGCCTGTGGACATAGCCTCTGAAATTTGAAGCACATAGCTCTATAGTTCATGAGATCGTTTATAAAAATTTCCAAACTAATACCTGCTCAGGATTACATTGTTCAGTAGCACTGTCTTTCTGCCTGCACACTGGTGACATTTCAAACATGATCATCTTCATTGTGGGGGCTGTCCTGTTTCCTGTGGGGAAGCCAGGCAGCATCCTGGAGACCGTTTCCACTCTCCCTCACCTTCCAACTGTGATCATGGAAAATGATCCGGATACCATCAGTGCTCTCTTGGATAGCAAAGTAACCACAAGTAAGAACCACCATTGCAAAGAACGCAAAAAATGAGGACCTTTTCTTTGTTTGTCTTTTACTCATGTTGCTATTAATCAGGTGCTATCATCAACCCGTGTTTAAATGAACAAATTAAATAAACATTGAGCACAGAGCAGATTTTTATCTTCCTGGTTTAAGTTTGATCTGTCATTACATTTGTGATAAACGGGCACAGAACACAGTAAGTGAGCCAGAAAGATTTAGCCTAAGGAAATGTTTTATTAAGGGTTGATATCATGCCTTGCTAACAGTTTAAAACACTTACAGGCACTTTGTTCTAGTGTGCAAATCTTAAAAGTGGGAAGAAAACCTGAACTGTGTTGACTGTCTCATAGGCATTCATTCTGAGATTATGAGCAAGGGGCCAGTCTCAGTAAACAGTGGGGAGAGTCAAGGGGCCACGTAGGTAGAATTCCAGCAACCCCCACGCCCGGTTATAAGTAGCGAGTTTCCCCAGCATGACTCCTTGGTGGCTAATAATAGCAACAGGATGTGAAAGCAAGTAGCATTGACAGAAATATCCCACTTTGCCCTCTCTTCCTGATCCCAGGGAGGATGTATGGTGCAGATGACTTCTTGCCAGTCCTGACCTATGTCATAGCTCAGTGTGACATGCTGGAATTGGACACTGAAATCGAGTACATGATGGAGCTCTTAGACCCATCCCTGCTGCATGGAGAAGGTAACGTGCTCTGAGCGTATCAGAGGAACCGGGCAGCTAGGCTTTGTGGGGAGAGGGGGGCAGTTGGCAGGGGTTGACGCATTTTAAAATTGAGATGAATTTGCATTCATGGAATGTAAAATTAGCCATTTCGAAACGGGCGTCATGGTCCACACCTGTCATCAGCATTTAGAAGGTTGAAGCAGCAAGATTATGAGTCCCCAGACAGGCCTGAGCTACAAAGCAAAGAACTGTCTCAAAAAGCAAAGTGAGGGCTGGGGAAATACCTCAGTCAGGGAAGTGCGTGTGGACCTGAGTTCAAACCTCAGCATGCATGTCAAAAAGCTCAGCATGGAGGTATAAATCAGAAGTCTCAACACTGGAGAGAAAACACTGGAAACAGGTGGAGTCCTAGGGCTGGCTGGTCAGCCAACCTGGACAAATCAGTGAGCGCCAGGCCAATGAGAGATCCTGTCTTGTCTTAAAAAACAAGGTGTA
>NW_004949101.1:2882146-2894117 GCF_000317375.1 Microtus ochrogaster | reverse complement strand
CACAGTTAACAGTCCAGCAATGGGTAGTAAATACAGAGTATTGAACAACTACCACCTCTGTCTAGCTCCAAAGCATCTTTATAACCCCAAATACAACCCTGTGGTGGCTGGGAAACCAGTTGTGGGGGGTCCTTGACATCTTCCTGGTTCACCATAGGACTAATTGTTTTCTAGTTTAAAACTGCTGGATATTTTAGTGCATGCCTGTAATCCTAGCTCTTGCAGAAGGATCAGAAGTTCGAGGTTATTCTTGACTAAAACGTGAGTTTGAGACGACATGAGATCTTGTTCTCTGAAACAAGCAAAATATGTACTATACTGAATTTTTAAAATTACAGTACTAATAGTAATTCATTGTAGAAAAATAAAAATTAAGAAAGAAAATGCAACCAAGCCTGACAATAGAAATTTAATTTAGTAGAATTGAGCATTCAATAGACTATCTTTCTCTTTTGGAGTGTGTTTGTTTTCTTCAGTAGTAGGTATTGAACTTAGGGCCTCATGCATGCAAGGCAAGCAGCCAACCACTGAGTTGGAGCCCCTGCCCTTCAAATGGCACAATTAAAAAAAAAAAAATCCAGCTTCTTTTATGTGGGAAGTTATTGACTTTTTATTAAAGAATACTTACACTACTAAAAAAAATAACCTGCTATTGTTATCACTAAAATTAATAAAAACCTGGCCCTTTAAAAAAAAAAAAAGGATTGTTTTAAACATCCAAACAGCATTAATTTGCTCTCTGTTGACCTTGGTGTTCAGGCTCAGTCTTGTCCTGTGTGTGTCTTCACAGAGGAGGTTCTTTCTCCTTCTGCATCAGTTAGAGGCTGAATCATGAAAATCTTTTAGATTCTTGAGTGTGTGGCTCACAACCTTGAAAGGCAGCAAGAACTGGGACTCTCCTGTGAGCTGGTTATTCTGCAAGGAGACAAATCAGGGCCTGTGTACCCATCTGTTAATCATTCTCAGGAGTCCCTAAGATGGCCCAGACAGACTCTGAGGGTGCAGCTGTGTTTTCTTTGTTCCTGTTGAGTTTCAGTCTGGGCTTGAGCACAAAGGTCCACCTGCCCTTGGGATTCCCCAGGGTGTGCATCACCTAGGCCTGTCTGATGACGGGGAATCAAATCATTATCGTCCCAAGAATGACCTTTAACGTCCTCAGTCCTCTAACTTGAATCTGCCAGGCTTGATTTTACTATCAGAGACCTACTGTTCCTTGTCCCCAAGACATGTCCTCCCCTTCCCCTTCCGGTTAGAGCCGACTTGGGAAAAGTATCCTCCATCCTGTCTCCAACCAGAGGCAGATACGAATGAGTTCTTCGAACTTTCTCTCTTGCCTGTTCCTAGCCTCTCAGTGAAATTCTTGGCCAGGGATACTTCATTATGAGCCCATAAGACCCACTATGTCTCTTCACTTTCCGGGGTTTTGGGCAGGAAAGAAAATGAGTGTGGCTTTGCCTAGGCACCGAGGTAGACATTTGTAAGCTCCAGCGGCAAGCCTTCCCTTTTCTCACCATGTGATTATTGCAGTTTGGGGTTTATTTTGGTGGTTTCTGGTAGCAAGAAGACCCCTTGAGGCTTTGGGGGGAAAGTGTGTGCCAGTCTCCCCTTAGAAAATCGCCCTTCTCTTATTGACAGTGTGTACTTGGGACAGACGGATGCTTACGTCTTGTGGTCTGAGGACAGAGACAACCATTTCCTGCCCCTTTTTCCTGGCAGTGTCTCAGTGTGAGGCCCCGTGTTTTAAGCTCGTCCTCTTAAAGGAGAATGTCATAAGCGTTGCGTTGTGACAGATGGCAGGACTGTCTCCACCTGCAGGAATCCCCGTGAGAAAAAAAAAAAAAAGAAGAAGAAACAAGGTCACACTGGTGTAGGAACAGCCTGTGTGCTCCTCTGTGCACAGTCCATGGGAGGGCATGGCCCAGGCAGGCTGGCTGTGGCTCTGGACTAAGCGGCAGAGCGTAGAACTGCAGCTCCTCCGATCCAGATCTGCAGGGCTGCGGTCATGTGTCACAGAGCCTCGCTTTCTGTGGTCTGTCCGAAGCTCTCTTGGGTCGGGTTTACAGCAGTCATATGTCTTTTCTGCTGTGCAAGCAGGTATTCTCATTTGCAACCCCAGCACCACGGATTTCCTTGCAAGCTCAGAGCTCTCGCTTATGGCCGGGATATAGTTGGGCTGAAAGGTGAAACCGTCTTCTGATTGTAGCCACATGTTTCAAAGCATGGTCAATTCTGTGTTTCCAGCATGTGAGGTTTTCTCCTTAGTGGCCTGAGCACATCGGGGCCATGGTATCAAATTCAAGGAACCCTTCATCACCCCACAAGGATTGCAGCTCCCAGAGCCACAGTTAAATGCTGACACCAGGACAAAGTCTGTAGCGATTCCTGAAGTCCTTGTAGATTCCCCTGAACTCCACTGTGTGGCATTTAGCTAGCATTTTATCCTGAGTCATGTGTGATTTGCTCATGGGACAAATACTAAGATCAATAATTCATAGCAGAGGCTGTCATAGAGATCTTAAATCATGGGAGGTAGGGTCGGGATGTGGGCGGACTGGGTTGAGGGTGTGTTCACATGTTAGAGCACCCGCCTAGCGTGCCTGAGGCCCTGTACCATAAAGTACTGCAAAGAAAGAGAAAGAGAAACCTCTGTTAGTGACTGTAAACAACAAACCCGCTTTGCCAAGTTCAAACCAACGCAGGTCCCCAGGCCCGCTACCCGTGCTTCTGAGAGCTGAAACCATTTAATCCTGCACACTGATCAGAGAGTGTTCTGCAAGGTTCTCTGTGAGCAATTAAATGCTTTGGCCATGAAACTGACCCTTCTGAAAACAGCACGCTTAACTGCAATGAATGTCTAGTCTGCGCCTGAACGAGTGGTCAGCATTCTATGTCCCCTCTTCCTTGGAGCAGGGATTCTCCACTTCTGGGGAACACGGATTCAGGTCCTTTTTCTTACACTCTCCTTCCTCCCAACTCTGTCTTGAGCGTGTAATAGAATTTCAATGGATATCTTGACATATTTTAAATATAAAATGTGCTGCATTCAGAGAATTCTTGCTACACCTTCAAGGTGCCCCCTAGTGGCGCCCAAGCACACTTACAAACTCTTCTGCAAGCAACTAATTTTTAAGACAAACCTAGAAAAAATGCATAGGCGTCTTACAATGGGGTGTGTCTGTGAGCACTCCCCGCAAACACAAGAGGTAATTTTAAGGACACTCCTAGAAGGACACCACTCTCTTTAACGTGTAAATTCTATTCTTTTTTTTAAAACGTGGAGACAGAAATGCTGTCAGCTCTTCGATGCTCCCTGGCCCCAGCATGGCCATAAATCTGTGAGATGCATGCATGATAGGATGAAGATGTGAGTGATAGGCTCTTTGCTGTGTGCTCTCTGTGGAAGCGATGGCCAAGTCACAGTCCACTTCCGCATGCATAGGCTCCGTGCCTATGGACTCAACCAACCGTGGGTGGTGAATATTTGGGGGGGCGGGGGGAATGAAATGAGCATATGCAAATTTTTCATTGTCTTTTTTCTTCAGCTCTCTGTGTAGTGTTTCTATTATATGGGGTATAGGAATCATGTATCCAGCCATGATTTAAGATTGACAGGGGTATTATGTAGCTTATATGTAAACACAGTGCCGTATTATATAAATATTTACCATCCATAAATTTTAGTGTACAGGGGTCGGATCATAGACTCTGCACCCCCGAGGACACCCGAGGACAACTGTATACAATACACCTTTAACACTAGTACACCTCCACGGCCATCCCCAGTGTGACCCTCTCGAGAACCCTCTCTCTCTGCTCTTCCAGGAGGCTATTACTTGACGAGCGCCTATGGAGCACTATCTCTGATAAAGAATTTCCAAGAAGAACAGGCTGCGAGGCTGCTCAGCTCAGAGGCCAGGGACACCCTGAGGCAGTGGCACAAGCGGAGAACCACCAACCGGACCATCCCCACTGTAGATGACTTTCAGGTAGGTACCCACCTCGCTTCCCTCTCCTCCTACAGCACATGGGCTCAGGACCCAAGGCCCTAGCTCAGATGAATCGTCTGGTGGAAAAGGAACAATGAAGCCACCCTCTGACCTTGCTGTTTCACTTCTGTTTCCCCACTGACCACACTAAAACACAAGAAATGCACTGTGCTAACCCAGTAGGATAGTTCAGTGGTAGACTGAATGAATGTACAAGGCCCTGGGTTCCATCCCCAGCACTTACAGAAAAATATTGAAAGTCGAGGTACAGTTTCTCGTCAGCGTGAATCACTTTAGCACCAACACACATAGAATTATAAGTATCACCTCATAAAGGATACACACAGGCTTGGCCCACAGTTGGCTGCTGTTAGGACAACGAAGTCAAATTAAGGCCGGATTCTTCCTAAAACATTTGGCGCGCTGTGAAATACCTAGCCTGACAGGACAGGAGAAACCCAGGCAAAGGCATAGGATATCCAGTTTCCTCAGGAAACAGTGGGTGTTTCCCCTGCAGCCCACCTGGTTGCCCTTTGGGAAATGGGGGAGGTACAACATCGGATCTTTTGTTTCTCCCTCCCCCTTTTCTCCCTCACTTGCCAAACACAATCCCCAGGATCTCAGCTCAGCATTTAGGGCAAAGGCTCAGTTTGAGGGTGAACACAGCAACCAGGCCCCAGTTGGGTTTCCAGACTGGACTACTAGGCTTGTATGATTCCCAATGAGTTTATTCCCTGAGGTGAATTAGGGCTATAATATAAGATTGCAGTTTTCTCAGAAATTCCTTCCAGACACCAAACTACAAAGCAAGAACACATGCTGTGCCTCCCACATCCACCCCCACTTGAGTTGTTCAAGAGCACCCACATGGTAAGTTATTTAGCTCCTGCAGACCACTGGACTACTGCCTTATGGGCTAAGCACGGAGGAGGTCCTAAGGGTCTGCACCCCCTGAGATCAGAAAAACTGACAAAAGTACATTCTTCTTCCATCAGTAGGCTTCTCTGTCTATCACCACTGACTACCAGAAACTCCTAACCTAGAGACCCATGGTGCCCAACCCCCACACACCACAGAGCCCTTCCTTAGGCACAGGCACTAGCCACTGGCCTCACCCACTTTAAAGATGCATGTCTCCCTACAGTAACACCTAAGAGAGTGCATTTTGAGCGCTCAGTTCATGTATGAAAACAAAAATATAGAAATGGAACTCAAGTACCAAGGGTCATAGACACAATCCCCCTAGTGCTCCCCCTTACTGGAAGAAGAATGCTCCTTAGTAGCCAACACAGTGAAATACCTCGGTTTCCTCACTGGGGCTATGTAGACTACTCTCTCCAGGAGTCCTTGGATAAATGCACAAGGTACCACGAGAACGGGAGAAGCGATGTGAGGTCTAATGGCTCATGCACATGCTGTAAAGACCAACCTTCGTATCTCTACCTGAGTGCCACTTGACCCAGCTTCCCTTCTGCAAAGTCATCAGGCTGGCCAGTGTTCTCCCTCCAAATGGCATGAAACATTTTACGCGTCCAGAGTACACGATCCTTCCCAAGAGCCTCCCCTCGTGTATGCCAGTTAAGCCTCCTAGCAGCCACAGGAGAAGGAAGGCTGGCCCTCTCAACCAGAACTAAGAAGCCACAATGTGTGTTCTCTAGATGCAGCTAGAACTTGAGCAGGACTTCTCTGCTTTGTGTGTAACCATTTTGCTTGTGAGCCTGTAACAGCTGAGCCACCTCTGCAGCCTGTATGTAACTAACCACTCTTAAGGACCTGGAAGCCGGGCGGTGGTGGCGCACGCCTTTAATCCCAGCACTTGGGAGGCAGAGGCAGGCGGATCTCTGTGAGTTCGAGACCAGCCTGGTCTACAAGAGTTACAGGCTCCAAAACCACAGAGAAACCCTGTCTCGAAAAAAACAAACAAAAGAAAAAAAGGACCTGGAAATAAAGGAGCTACCCAGAATAACACAATCTTGGCAACTGCCCCGTGTCATAGGAGTCTATGCTTGTGCCATAGGAGTCAGCAGGCTTACTGCCTCTCAGGGTGGCGAATACCTACATGATTCTCAATGGCAAGCCCGCTCCATCTCCTTGTACTTCCTGTAGCATCACGCTGTGCTTAGTCAGCTCCATCTCCGAAGTCTTCTTGCAGACTTGACATCCCCTCCCCCCGATTCTTCCCACACTACACCCTGAGCCACCGAGAGGTTGCACCACATGAGATCACTGTTTGGGGAGAATGGGCAGGCATCAGCGGTTTGCCTAAGCATTCTTGTCTTTGCTTAGGCTTCCCAGAACGGCACAAAGTGAGCATCATATGTGCTGGTGTGTCAAGATGCTTTAAATCCTTCCTGCTAACTCCTCGACCAGACCCTTCTGCTGTTTTCGTTATTTTTCAAGCTGGGAAACATCCCAGCTCTGGATGTGGTTCGCGCTCTTACTCAGGATTTCTTCAGCAGCTGGCTTTAATGGATAAAGACGAAAACCGGGGCAGGCGGGACTTCCTGTTGCTTCTCTTTGCAGTGAGCTATAGTCCCCAGCACTGTCCGGGTTCCATTCAGTCTTCCTTGGCAATCTGCATGGTCTGGCTAGACGTTGGGACAAACAGTAGCCTTGAAGTGGCCCTCAAGTTCAGCCTCGCACTTGCCTCTGCCCTTGCTCCTGACGTCTCTGTTTCTACTTGCAGAATTACCTCCGAGTTGCCTTCCAAGAGGTCAACAGTGGCTGCACAGGGAAGACCCTCCTCGTGAGGCCCTACATCACCACAGAGGATGTGTGTCAGCTCTGTGCTGAGAAGTTTAAGGTGGAGGATCCTGAGGAGTACAGTCTCTTCCTCTTCGTTGACGAAACGTGGCAGCAGTTGGCAGAGGACACTTATCCTCAAAAGATCAAGGCTGAGCTGCACAGCCGGCCTCAGCCCCACATATTCCACTTTGTCTACAAGCGAATCAAGAATGATCCTTACGGCGTGATTTTCCAGAATGGGCAAGATCTCACTCCCTCATAAAGGACACATGGGACTTCCCATTGATGCACCCAAAAGGAAGCTAGGAGTCTAGCCTTCTGGTTCTGCCACGTGTTGAGCTTGAAAGACAGTCACCTCCTCAAGGACCCCTCAGTTCAGTGACTAAGCCATCCATAGGCTGACTTAGTCCAGGGCATCTTTTAGATACATTGCCCATATGAGGTAGCTGGGGTTCATGAATAGTAATATTGTCCTCCAGACAGGAACAATTGCATTTGATGGTTCAGGTGTCCAGAGATCACTGGCTGTTTCACCTTGGCCAGCTTCTGGGTTGGTTTGTATATGTGCTGAGGAAACACTTAAGGTACAAGCTCTTCTCTTGGATTCGATAGCAGGTGTTGACAAAACTGGCCGATGCAATGTGTCAGGTAGCTCTCAGCTCCATGGATGGCTCCATCCTTCCCTCTTTCCTCTCTTTCCTCCATCCTTCATTCTATAATGTTTTTTTACAAAGAGCCTTTGTGTTTTTTTATATATTTCATAGAAAATTTTTATAGCAGTTGCAGGTAAACTGTCAGGATTGGTTTTTAAAATATTTTTGTAACTTTAAAATATTCTATAAATATGCATGTGATTTAACCTTTAATATTTGAAGATAAATCTCTTGCTGGATTTGAGAGTATCACGTTTTAGATGTCTCTCTTCTGTAACTGGATATTTTGGCAAATTTGTGGGGAGAGACTGCTGGTTGTCTTAAGGCAATCCTTGACACTGGCCACAGACCGCCTTTGAAGACTCTGATGTACTGTTACCTTGTTCACTTTTAGTGGTGTCGTTCTGTTTGCTGTTTGCTTATATTGTTAAGCAATCGATGCTGAGGATTAGGAGAGAAATGAATGTAGAGAGAGGTAGAGAGAGAAACACAGACCCTAAGGAGGGGGCTGAGGAATGCAGCCTGCAGGTTCAGGCTTTAAGGGGGGAATCGGAAAAGGAGTCAGTCCTGAAAATACGTGCTGTAGCAAAGTTGGACAAAGATCCGTTCCATATGCTATCTGCTTTAGGAAGCATTTTGAAAATCCCCACAAGGGAAGTAAATCAAGGATAACGCTCCCTGTGCCCCTTTTGTAGGCCCAAACTGATGGCATCCAATTATTTTTAGGTAGAAGCCAAGTAATGTAGAATATGGCTTTTGTTGAGTTCAGTAAGATGTTGATGGGAAAAGAATGCACCAAAAAGCAAAACCGAACCAAAAACTCCTCTTTATTTGTAATCACAGGCAGTGGCTGGGATGTGGCTCAGTGGTGGAGCTGGCGTACACAAACCAGCATACTGGGTTCCATCCTCAGCATGACAAACAAAACAAAACAAACGGAATACACACAAGCGACATGGATATATAGTGAAGTTAGATTTATGCTGTATAAAATGAATTTCTGGGCACACATACTAAAAGGGTCATGTGTCGGTGTAATACAGGTCATTGCACAAACAAAAACATGTTACTGTACTGTGTGAGGATGCACAGGCGTCTGATTTGGGGAGACTTTGTATCTTGTGTCCTTGGCTTTTGTTGTCCTACAGCCCTCAGCAATACCGTGTTGTGCTTCCTTTTGTAAATGATTTTTTTAATGGAATTTTGCACATAATACATTGTAATACTGTACAATAATCCTGTGTAAAATAATTTTTTCAATATTCTTCAGTTGTCTTTTTTTTTATAGATGATTTGTTTTAGTCAGAATATAGTCAGGTACCCAAAGATACTGGGCAAATGTACATGACAGTGGCTGGACTTGGTGGCCTGTACCTTTTATCATAGCACTTGGGACACTTGGGAGGCAGAGGTAGGTGGATCTCTGTGAGTTCCATGTCCACCTGGGCTACATAATGAGACCCCGCTTCAAATAACACACACAGACACACACACACACGGACATACACGGGCAGACACAGAGCACATGACAATAAATGTCACATTGAGCTGGTAATTGTGAAGAACAAACAGAAAGACATTGCTCAGAAGTTTATGGGCTGATAAAACAAAAGCTAAGAAACAGGAAGAGAAAACAGATGGCCTGTGACCTGCAAGTGTTTGCAGGGTTACGCAGCACAGAACTTGGCTTTGATGGCTCTCGGGCAAATCACAGCTAATCTGAACTCAGAGCCAGGCAGGGCCCTGCAGACAACTCCTCCCTGTCCTTAGGCAACCTCTGCTGTGTCCCGGCTGAGAGTTCAGGACGATTGCAAAATCCACAGCACAGGCCTCCTCTTCTGCAGGCCAGTGTTCTGGTAATTGCAACCATGCCTGACTGCTAAGGGCTCTTTGCATTCCTGCTAACTAACAAAAAGAAGAAAAGGCGTTGAGAGGGCTTCTGAGACATCCATAGGATTTTAGCTACTTAGAAACCAGAAGGAGGGCTGGATGAACTTGCTTTTGATGTTTGGAGTGAAGAGATGCTGCCCCCTGCATCTGTACAGCTGCCCTCCTGACTCTGCAAATTTAGACCTTTTTGCTGTCCATGTGCTAAGGGTGGGAGCTCCTCTGAGATTGAAAGCAGGTGACAGCATCTGAATTAGGTGGTCTGAGCAGGCCCCGTGATGCAGGTGACAGCATCTGAATTAGGTGGTCTGAGCAGGCCCCGTGAGAGCAGAATACAAAAAGCTAGAATGAGCAGAAGAAAACATCACAAGACTTTCCCTAGTTTGTCATTGGGCAATGCTTCCCTGGCAGAGTTTCAACACATGTGTCTTCATTTTTTCCCCCCACGCAGGCATTTCTCACTTCTCAGTTTGCCAGGAAACAGACCCTGGTGGAGTTTGGATAGCATAAAAGCTGAGTAAAAATATACATGCTGGGTGGAGGGAAAGGAGAATGCACTTCCAAGTCTAAAAATATCTTGAACACCAGCCAGAGGAAGGGATTTTGTTTTTGATGTTGGACATACTGCCAAATATGACCCCCTTAGGGACAGAAAAAAAAATGGAAATTGGTTGTTTGTATCATGTGGAAGTTACTTTAGATCTACAAGCAAATGCAAAAGACAGGAAGCCGGGCCTGACTGCTTCCATTCACAAATGTGGCCTCTCTTCCCTAGCGGCTCCGACCTTCATCTTCTGGAAGATGAAATAAGCGAGGCCTGCGGTGTTTAACAACCTGGTTCTACTCCCCTCCCCTGAGAAATGCCTGTGAAAGCTGACCTGGGAAGGGCTCTGTCTATACGGGACATGTGTTGGAATTGCCTGCAGAGTCTGAGAATAAAACGCCCACTCTCCTTGATTTCCAGACCATTTTCAGATGGGTGAATTTGAGACCCAGAATGTTGTTTGCCATTTGGTGATCTTAAGTCAAGCTGGAAAAATGACCTCCACCCCAAATCATATTACAGTCAGAATCATAAGCAGATGACGGGAAAGGAGAGAAAGGAGAGAGCTGGCGTTTGGTTCAGGAAGCAGGTTCTGTTTTAAAAAGAGTCTATGTTTTAGCGTCAGACAGTGGGTTGCAGCTGGCCCAAACTTGCCACATGAATATTGACTTTGGTAGGAAAGGAACTAAGAGAGTTTAAAAAAAAAGAAAAAGAAAAGAAAAGAAAGAAAGGAAAAGAAAGAAGAGAGAGGAGGAGAGAGAAAGAAAGAGGAAAAGAGAGAGAGAAGCTTATTTGGAGGTGGGCATATTGCTTGGTAATATAGTGTTCTCCTAGTACACTCTTGGTCCTGGGTTTGATACCCAGCATGCAGTGCGCATGCACACCTACCCTTTTGGAAACCAGTCCTCCTCTTTGAACATTCCAGAAAGGGGGACTGCAGATTGAGGAAAGCAATAGGCAAGAGACGGATGATAGAGTCGGGAGGGCATCCACCGAACACTGCTTCCGCCCAAATTTATTGCTCATAGCTCTTCTCTACCCCAAACAAAAGGAGAAAGCAAAAGATTTCCTTACCATGATACAGGGAACAAGTGAGTGTGATTGCTTCCTTAATTCTCAGAGCACCCAGTAACCATGCCTTAGGTCAAACATCCTGTAATCTGGCCTTGAGGATCAAGAATAGGTTTGAACTCTGGCCCTAAGTCAAATCTGTGGGCTCCCACACTACCCTTCCCCACTCTTACCGACCCGCCAGAAGAACAGATACACTCACAGAGGTCTGAAGGGCATCAATACCCCTTATTCTCCCTTTTTTTTTTGTTGCTGCTGTTGTTTGATTTTAAAGACAAGCTTCACTATGTTGATGAAAACTGGCCTTAAGCCTGCAATGATCCTACCTTCGCTACATGCTGGGTCAATACTCAAAGGCATTTTTTTTTTCATATTAGGAGATAAAACAACAGGCCAAGTATGGCCTAGAACACCTGATCCTGAGTGCTGGAATTACAAGCATGTGACACCAAGCCCAGCTAGGAACCAATGCTCCCTCCCACTAGAGGGGACCAGGGTCTGCTCTAAGGATTCACCAAGGAAGATCTCCAAGTGGAATGGAGACAGCTTCTTTTCTTGATTCTAGTAAGAACTTGCAGCCAGGAGGTAGTAGTATACATTTTTAACCCTAGCACTCAGGAGGCAGGCAAATTTCTGAGTTCCGAGCCAGACTGGTCTACAGAGTGAGTTCCAAGACAGCCAGGGCTGTTACACAGAGAAACACTGTCTTGAGAACCCAAAGACCAAAAACCAGAAAGAAAGAAAAAAAAAAGAACTAGCATCCAAAAAACAACAATTTTCCAAAATGTTTATTCTCTATATTAAAAGCACTTAGAATAGTGTTGCATGAATGACTCTGGGTATTTCCTCTGACAGATATATTAGATACTTATGTTTATATATAATATATTAATATATCATATGTTAGAATTAATGTGGCTGAATCTCTCACAGCTTGCCATGTGACGATGATGTCTACAGATAGCGGGTGAGGACATTCAGCACACCCTTTGCCCCTCTGTAGGCAGCACTTGGGTTTCTAGGGCACATGTCACTCACACAATAGAAGTTGTATAGTCACTAGCTTTTCCTCTTCCCTTCATGAT
>NW_004949101.1:2879749-2882046 GCF_000317375.1 Microtus ochrogaster | reverse complement strand
CTGGATCTGTAAGGTGTTTCTCTCTCACAGCAAGTCTTAAAATATTCTATTCTACTCCAAGGCTCTCTGCCAAAACACAGGCTCTGCTTTGTCCCTCTTTCCGCTCCAGCTGGAGTCTTGGTTGTGAATGGAACCCAGGGCACCCGTCACCCACCCACCCTGTCTGTCACTGAGACTCAGGGTCCACTGCTCCTATTTCAAGTGCCTGTAATTTTTTGTTTTTTCTGTTTGTTTGTTCGTTTTCTGGTAGTGCTGGGCATGGAACCCAGGTCCTTGTGTTCTCTAGGCAAGCGCTCTACGACACACCTCCTAGGCTTAGGCTGTCTTGAAATCACCTGGAGATGCTAGACCACCAACCAAGGCTTCAAGTGAGACCCAAGCGTCCAGGTGATTAATGCCTCCCCCATGCTCCCACCAAGAGACACCAGACACAGTTCTTTTCTTGTTGTTTGTTTTTGCTTTTCGAGACAAGGTTTCTCTGTGTAACAGCCCTGGCTGTCCTGGAACTCACTTTGTAGACTAAGCTGGCCTCGAACTCAGAGATCTGCTTGGTCTGCTGGGATTAAGGGTCTGTGCCACCACTGCCCTGCCAGACACAGTTTTTGTTTGTTGGTTTGGTTTGGGTCTGGGTGGTGGTGGTGGTGGTGGGGGCTTGGTTTTTCTAAAAAGGGTCTTTCTGTGTAGTCCTGGCTGTTTGGGAACTCACTTTGTAGACCAGGCTGCCCTTGAACTCACAGAGATCTGCCTGCTTCTGCCAGCCTAGTACAGCCCAGCTAGACGTGGTTCTTAAAGTGACAGCATACCTGGGAGCTACTAACACCTGAATAGGGCAGATTCCTTATTTGACTGGCAGATGACCCTGAAGTACTGCTTTGTCCAATATAAACATAAAGCTGATTGTAAATTTTTGATAAGCCACTTATTAAAAATAAAAAAAACCTTGGCAGTTCAAATTAATTTTAGTTATAGATGCTATTTGACCCATGAGATTCCAAATATTGTATTTCAAGAATCTAAAACTTTAAAGATGCATTTGGCATTCTTTTAAAAATAATAAGTTTTCAAAATTTTAGGTGTATTTTACACTTAACAGCACATCTAATTTCACGTGTACTTCATCTCAAACTAGGCTCTTGTGCCTAGTGCACCCATCTGGAGAATGAAGTTTTAATATATTAGCAGAGATGATTTTATGTGTGTGTGGGGGGGGGGCAGACAGACAGACAGACAGACAGAGACAGAGAAATTGGAAGCAGTCCATTGTTCCCAGCATTTCCTACTAGCAAAGAGTACCATCAGGAGCTATAGTAAGAGCTTTTTCCAGGAAAAGAAAACTAAATGGAGGAGGGAGGATGCAAAGAGAAGTCCTGCTGATTTCTCAGGTCTGGTCCAAAGGAACTGCTGAGATGAGCCATCTCCGCCCTCACCGCAATCGGCAATCTCGAGAGCACTCCCAGAAAGGGATTACTGAAAGCTAAAAATGCAACCATAGTCAGTAATTATCCCAACAACTTCCCCTTTCTAAATTTCATTTTTTATTATATTTATTTACTTATTTAAATATTAATATATGCATTCAAAAACATTCAACAGTGTTCCCCCCCCCCCCGATAATCATTGGTGTTTTGCCTGCATGTTTGTCTGTGTAAGGGGGATGGGTTCGCCAGAACTGGAGTTATAGATAGCTGTGAGGTGCCATGTGGTTGCTTGGAACTGAACCCCAGGCCCCACTGGAAGAGCAGTCAGTGCTCTTAACCACTAAACCATCTCTCCAGCCCAGCAGCGCTGCCCTTAACTTAACTTGGAAGAAATACAGTATGTGATGTGATTCGATTTTATTATTTCTTTTATTCAAACTTCTCCCACAGTTGTGTGGTTGGGGCAGTCTGTGGGGTCACTGGCAGTGGGACCTGGATTTATCCCTAGTGCATGAACTGGCGTTTTGGAGCCCATTCCCTATGGAGGGAAATTTTGCTCAACCTCGATACAGGAGGAGGGGCTTGCTTAGTCCTGCCTCAACTCGACTTGCCAGTTCTTCTAGACGCCCTGCGGTAGTCAGCCTTTCTGAGGAATGGCTAGGGGGTTGGGTAGGGGAAAGGTGGGGCGCGGGGAACGGGAGGAGGGGAGGAACCGGGAACTGTGGTTGTTATGTAAAATGAAAAAAAAAAACTTTTAAATGAAAAATTAAAAAACAAAAAAAACAACCAGTATTTCCAAAAAAAAAATTATTCTCTTTGGAGGGAAGGATTTCAAAATAAAAATAAAAACTGCTCACGATTTATTAACTCAAACATTAG
>NW_004949101.1:2876750-2878064 GCF_000317375.1 Microtus ochrogaster | reverse complement strand
TTTGTTTGTTTGTTTGTTTGTTTTTGTTTTTCGAGACAGGGTTTCTCTGTGGTTTTGGAGCCTGTCCTGGAACTAGCTCTTGTAGACCAGGCATGCTGGAGTTCTTAACTCCAAGTTAGAGAGAGACTCCCACCCAGTTCCAAGGTGAGGAGGCTCCTTTCTATTCCAGTCTCCCTGTCCCTCTTCTTGTCTTTCTGTTTTTCGTCCTGAGTACTTGGGCACAACCTCTAGGTCTCTCCAGGGAGTCACATGTGCTGTGTCCATGCCCTGGGTCTTCCCAAGAAATGCACTGCTTTACTTCTTTACTTCTTGCTGGCTTTTTCTCCTGCCCTTAACCATTGCTCTCTCCTGTCTGATAAATATATTTTCTGGAGTCCAAAGTTTTGTTGGCATTTCTCATTGGCTCTTGTCTTCTCATCCAACCTCTTTGTCCAAAAGGGTTAGGACCTTTGAAATTCCATTTTACTTTAAAATTTTCTATTACTGTGTGTGTTTGTGTGTGTGTGTGTGTGTGTGTGTGTGTGTAAGTGTGTAGGTAAAGCCAGGCACACATCTTTAATCCCAGTACTCCAGTAGGCAGAGGCAGGTGGATTTCTGTGAGCTAGAGGCCAGCCTGCTCTACCTAGCACGTTCCAGGGCAGCTAGGACTACAAAAATAGTGAAACCCTATCTCAAACAAACAACAACAAACAAACAAACAAAACGTTTGTGGAAATCAGAGGGCAACTTGTAAGAGTTGGTTCTCACTACTGTGTGGGTCTCAGGGATGAAAGTCAGGTAACCAGGGTTGGAGGCATCACCTTGACTAGACAAACCACTTATCATTTATTTATTTTTGGTACTGTCAAGATTAAACCTAGGACTTTGTGCATACAGGCTCTCTATCACTAAGCTACATCTTCCAGTGATTTTAGACCCTTAAAAAAATCTGTTTTAAATAAGAACAAAAACAAATAAAAACCAAACAGTGTTGTATCTTTCCCGCCTCTGCATCACCTCTTTGTCTTAGCGGCCTTGGAAGCTGCGTTGTGTCACAAATTATACTTTTTTGACCAAAAAGTTTTACTTTGAAATGTTTGCTGTGCAGTGTGTTGTTGATCAGGGACAAGGCCTCTGGCTTATGGTACGCCATCAATACTGGACCCTCACTGCATCTCCTCTTGGAGATCCTGCTGCTATGGTTCCGCAGGATCAGTCCCTTCATGCACTCCAACAGGTCACAGATGGGGTAGATGTTGGGGAGCGCCAACTTGTTTGGGGGAATTTTTGGTTTTTGTTTGTTCATTTGTTCTTTTAGTAAATATTCTTTTTTTT
>NW_004949101.1:2870726-2871742 GCF_000317375.1 Microtus ochrogaster | reverse complement strand
TGTCCTGCACGCCTCCCCGCCCTTTTGTGTTCCCCCTCCCCCATTAAAGTGGACCCACGTGGGAGCCACCGTGTCGTGTCTGTGTTTGTTCCGCCATGTGTGTCTGTCCTGTGCCCCGTGTTTTAAGAACAGCCTGTGTTTTTTAAGAAGAACAACATCCATCCTGTTCAGTTATTATTTGATAAAAAAAAAATTCTAAAGCAAAGATACCTACTCACGCCTCTTTTTTGTTGTTGTTGTTGTTTTTGTTTGTGTTTGTGTTTCAAGACAGGGTTTCTTTGTGTAGCTTTGGAGCCTGTCCTGGAACTAGCTCTGTAGACTAGGCTGGCCTCGAACTCACAGGGATCCGCTGGCCTCTGCTCCTGAGTGCTGGGATTAAAGGTGTGCGTCCCCATCACCGGGCATTTGTCAAGCCTCTTGCCTAGGACAGATCAGTACATGTATTTTACCTGTTCACTTTGTACTTCCATATAACCAGGAGAAGAAGAGCAAGAGCAACAGACGGAGCATCAAGACGTTGACGTGTTTTAGATGTGGACGGTTGTAATGAAGGATGTGAATCTGGGTCAGCACTATTTACAGAGAGCACGTGGGGTTTTGTTTCAATGAGCAGGAAAATAGGTTGTGATTAAATGTGGTAAGAGAGCTTGTAGTTTTTTCCAACTAAGCAGTAAAAGGAATTACTCACTGTAAAATGATAAATCAAAAGTTCTCAGAGTCATGGCTAAGGCAAGGAAAATGTGCAGCTGTGGTAGAAACTTTTCCTGGCTCTGAAAAGTCAAAGCCAAATGCCCTGAAGTGGAAATCAATAAAGCTCGTCCTAGAACTGCAAAGGATTCTGGGGGCACTCTGGGAGTTAAATGTAGTCTGTGTGTTTAAGTAAATCCAGTGACATGGTGACACACGTCACCAACTTCAGAGGCAACTTTTAGGCACTCAGATTCCTGTGAGTTTGGGAATCTTTTCAGCTTTATTTTAAGTTTGGTTTTGTTTGTTTGAGACTATGTAGCCCTACT
>NW_004949101.1:2868058-2869361 GCF_000317375.1 Microtus ochrogaster | reverse complement strand
GAGCTAGTTCCAGGACAGGCTCCAAAGCTACAGAGAAACCTTGTCTCAAAAAACTAAAAAAAAAAAAAGATAAATAACTTAGTCTATAATGTAAATACCTTGTTGCAGGAGATGACAGAACTTTCCCCCATAACCAATACACGGCTGCCCTTCTTTCAGCTCTTCAGCTGGCTTGCACTGGGCTCCCTTTCAGATACTGATTGTGATTGAAGGTGCTCAGCTACAGAATTAGTAACAGCTTTAAGGTCAGTAGGCTCACCGGGAGAGAAGGGAGGTCTGTGTATTTTCTATGCTTCTCTCTGTGTTACTGACCCGCCATCTGCTGCTATGGCTCTGTAGCTGCTGGGTAGTGCTTTTTTGTGACTCGAAATGTCTGTGTTCTGTTTTTGTGTTGAGATAGAATCTCACTAAATCCATGAGGCTGCCCTCCAGCTTGCAATCCTCCTGCCTCAGTCTTCCAAGAGCTGGATTACATGTGTCAGCCACCATGCACCCTCTCTCATTGGTTGCAAGTTAACAGTCCACAGTATCTAGTACTTGCATGGGTCAAGTGCTACCTCTGTGTTAAACTCACAATATTAAAAAGAAAAAAAAAACCGTAAAATTCTGTTGCACTTAAATACTTACAGACCTGTTGGTTATAGTGTTTATAAATCAGAACTAGAATAGAATTATGAATACCAACTAAACTTCACAACCAACTAATTCAAACTGACATCAGTTTGTGTCAGAAAATAGTTACAAAATATTCTAAAATGACCAATTTAAACAAAAAGAATACTGGACATCCTAAGTAGTAAACTCTTCTGATCTTAATTTTTATTATCTTCTGCTGGTTTCTACAACTCGGTGAGATGTAGAAAATTGGTAGTAATGAAAAGGATTCTTGACCTTAAAAATATGAATGCGCTGTGTCCTGTGCCATGGAGCAGGGATGACTGCCCTGAGGACCCTGACCCGCTTTATCCACGTCTGCACATACATTTGAGCAGTTTTAAGTGCCATGGCCATTTGTTTACTCCTTTTTTATTTGTTGTTGTTTAAAAACAGGGTCTTGCTATGTAGCCCGGGCTGACCTGGGAGTTGAGATTCTCCTTCAACCCTCTAACTCCAGGGTACACATTCTAACATGCCTGGGGGCTGTGTGCATTTTACTTATATTTCTTTGTATAATGATTTATTTGTTTATAAAAAAGCAATTTTGCATTTTGCTTACATTCAGACTTAAATTTTTTATTCTTGAGAATTTTCTACACATATGCAATGAAATATGATTATATATATCTGAGAAATTATATATATA
>NW_004949101.1:2860533-2866203 GCF_000317375.1 Microtus ochrogaster | reverse complement strand
GTTCCATTGGTCCTCCTGTCTGTTCTTATGCCAA
This sequence comes from Microtus ochrogaster, assembly GCF_000317375.1. Lineage (NCBI taxonomy): Eukaryota > Metazoa > Chordata > Mammalia > Rodentia > Cricetidae > Microtus > Microtus ochrogaster. The sequence continues at coordinate 2,866,169 of NW_004949101.1, read as the reverse complement.
TACCAGGCTGTTTTCAGTACTGTAGCTCTGTAGTAGAGTTTGAAGTCAGGGATTGTGATGCGTCTAGCAGTTCTTTTATTGTACAGGATTGTTTTGGCTATCCTAGGTTTTTTGCTTTTTCCCTATGAAGTTGAGTACTGTTCTTTCGAGGTCTTTGAAGAATTTTGCTGGGATTTTGCTGGGCATTGCGTTGTATCTTTGTTTTTTTATAATTTTAATGTGGTACCAGAAAACTCAAGATCACATCCCTGGTTCATGCTGGTGGTTGAGAAATGAGGCCCCGAGCCATCCTTTTAGGGACTACTTCCTGGCTCATACTATGAAGCATCTTTGTGGTTTTGAAGCTTGCTTTTATCATTTGGCTTCTTGACCCCAGCTTCTTCCTCCTTGCTAGCTTATCATTCTGACTACTTTCTGGAATAGGGTTGCAGGCAAGGAGCACCAAAGCAATTGCTCATTTCCACCGCCAGAGAGAGCTGCTACGCTATCCCTGTTGCCCAGCAACCTCTAGTCCGGAAGTAGTTCTTTGTCCCGCCCCATGGCGGCCGCGCGCGCGCGGGCACTTCCGGCAGTGCGGGTGCGGGGTCGCGCTGAGCTGGGAGTCTGGCTGTGGCGCGATGACCACGCTCCGGGCCTTCACCTGCGACGACCTGTTCCGCTTCAACAACATGTGAGTGAGGCGCGGCCAGCCGCTCCGTCCGCGGCATGGGCCGGGGTCAGTCTCGCGGGGCCGTGGACCGGGTGGGTGCTGCGCGGCCGCGCTGGCCGGTGACCTTGGCCGAGGCGCGGCCGCTCGGAGTGCCCCGGGGAGCTGCGGAGCTGGGCTGGACACCGTGCGCCCGCTCCCAGCCGTGGGGTCACAGCGGAGACGGGGGCCGGAACCGGCGTGGCGCTGGTTAGATTGTATCCCAGTGAAGTAACCTTGCTGTGTCGGGGCCCTAGCAGTAAGAGGTGGTTTGTGCTTGGTAGTTACTGTAGCTGAGCGCCCCAAAGTAGACTGCTTTAAAAAGAAAAAGAGGAAAAAATACAGCGTTTCACTTTGTATTCCTGGCTTCCTGGAACTAAATATGTAGAGCAGGTTGACCTCGAACTCCGAGATCCTGCCTCTGTCTTCCTGGTGGGATTAAAGGCTTGCCCCACTGTATTTGACGAGGCTGCATTTTGTGAGGAGGGAGTGGAGGGGAGGTCCCCTGTGCCCAGGAAGCCCTGGTGTTGTGTGGTTTTTTTCAATCCAATTTTAAAAGAACTGTGATTTGCAGTCCCACCCGCCTTTTTTAAAAGAAAAAAAATTATTTTGGAAGTTGATTCCCATTTAAAAAGCTGAACATTTCCCCGTGAACTCCTGTAGACACAGCACCTCGATTTTACTGTGCGTAAGGACAGAGCAGGGACAATTACGGACCAGGTGGTCCGAGTTTCGGAAAGGATAGCGCTCTGGGATGAACCTTGCTAAGGAAAATAAGTTGAGGAGGAAGCCCCGGAGAAGGTTGCAGGTGAGAAACGGAGCGAAAAGCCAAGGTGGGCCTTTGCTTACAGGTGAAGCTAGTTGAGACATTCAGATCCGATCCCGTGCCGTTTCTGTTAGGCCCAGCTAGTGCTGAATCCTCACTGCATGGAACTCCTAATGGCAAGAGCTCATAAGCCGTGTGTCCTGGGCTAATGTCCTCGTTTATGGGTGAAGGAAGGCATTGCACACACGAGAGCCCTGACAACGGAGTTGGTGGAGAAAGGAATCTTACCCAAGGAGTTTGGCCCAGGTGGCTGTTAAAAAACAATCGGTCCCATGGAGCTAGAGAGAGATGGGTTAGTGAAAAGCACTGGCTGCTGGTGTAGAGGACAGGGCTTCACTGCACCTGGAGAGGCTCACACCTGACTGATACCTGTTCCCGAGGATCTGATGGCCTTTTCTGGCTTCCACGGGCACCAGGCACTCATGTGGTACACAGGCGTATATGCAAACCAAAAACCGTACCCATTAAATGATGAAAACGTGGGTTCTGACGCTCAGGCTGCTAAGGCTGGAGGATCCCAAGTCTGAGTGAGGTTCTTTGGTACCCATGGGCTTCTAGGACCCACCAGACACCAAAATCCAGTGATGTGCAACCCCGTTATTACAGTGGTATGGTATGCACATAAACCTGAGCACTTCCAAGAGAATGCTTAGACAATACAGTGTACATGTTTTATAAATACTTCCAATACTGCTGTGTAGAGAATATGATGGGAGGGGGGTCTGTAAAGATACAGACACATGCTGTTTAAAAATACTTCAATCTGAATTCTGAGCCAATGAGCAGTACACGGTGATTAGAGGAGATGAAGCAGGCAGGGAAGGCATTGAGGAGGCCTTGGCAATGGCCTAGAATGGTGGGAAAGGCTGTGGAGCTGAAACAGTGCCTGAAGCTTCAGGACTGGACAGGAGAATTCATTTTGAAGACTTAGGAGGAGAATGGAGAAAGTAGAAGGAAAATGCACGTGACCACTTTTGGTTTTTTTTTTTTTTTTTTTGTTTTTTGAGACAGGGTTTCTCTGTGGTTTTGGAGCCTGTCCTGGAACTAGCTCTGTAGACCAGGCTGGTCTCGAACTCACAGAGATCCGCCTGCCTCTGCCTCCCGAGTGCTGGGATTAAAGGCGTGTGCCACCATCGCCCGGCCACGTGACCACTTTTGAACATTAGAGCCGAGCTCACCTGGCTTGGTAAGCCTCTTGTTGTTAATGCCAATAAAGGAGCCCAGTTTCTCATTTCTGTTAATAGGCCATGTTAGCAAACAGTGAGTCCCTGGGTTGGGTGGTGTTGCAGGGGTTGAAAGAAGCAACCAATGCAGATCATTTTACATGTGTGCTGTTGCTGGAGACACGGCAGTGAGCAGAACAGAAATCAATTGGTGTCTATAGAATTTATATTCTAGGCAACAGGTAGGTGTATACTATATAAAGATAACTATAGAGGTACTGTGTGTGTGTGTGTAAAAGAAGCAGGGAAGAGAAACTTTACTGAGAAGAGATACAGCTTTGGGTAGGGCTTTCAGGGAAAATGTCACTGAAGAAAGATGTCAGGGAAGATGAATCATGGATGCCTGGTGTAGACTCTGGGTAAGTGCAGTATCCGCTCATCTGGATGGGGTGGGGTTTTAGCCTGTGCAGCGGGCTTCTAGTCAAGTGCCACAGTTTAAAAGATGGGTCTGAGAGTTTCAAGCCTGGGTCTTTGGGGCTTCTCTGAAAAGTGCACAGATGGATCTAAAGATTGGATTTTAAGGATCAGCCAGGAAGCTAGGTGACATCAGTGATGGAATGAAAACTAAAACTCTACAGTATCCCCTTAGAGTGCCAAAGGCTAGTATAAATGAAACTGATAGGCCAAGCCGAGGTGGGGGTGCATCTGAGGTGGGGCTCCAGAAGCCTACTAATAGGACTCCAAGTAGGAGTAGGGAACTGTCACGAGGTGGTGTGTGCCACATTTTGTACATTCCTTTCAGGAGATGCGGCAGAACTGCAAATACAGGAGAGAAAGAACTGGGGGCAGTGTCGTGAGTGGTGAGGAGGGTGGGCTCTGCAGCCTGTGCAATGTTAGAAGGGAAGCAGCGGCCGGGTGCAGGTGCTTTTAGGGGTGTGTGTGAGGAGACAGGAAGGGCAGCCTGTTGGAAAGTTGAGGTGAGCCACATGTGAAGTCGTTGAGAAGTGGAGGGTGGGGACTCTATAGGGCAGGCCACAGTACCCAGAAGTCCTCAGGATCAGTTCCTCCCAGTGCTAAGAAGATTGTTGCAGGCGTGCAGTCTCTCAATAGCAAGCATTGCCTTTTTGTTTTGTTTTGTTTTTCGAGACAGGGTTTCTCTGTGGTTTTGGAGCCTGTCCTGGAACTAGCTCTGTAGACCAGGCTGGTCTCACAGAGATCAGCCTGCCTCTGCCTCCCGAGTGCTGGGATTAAAGGCGTGCGCCACCACCGCCCGGCAATAGCAAGCATTGCAAGCACTAGAGAAGCCAACTGTTTTCTTTTAAATCAGACACTGAAAAACTACAATGCCACGGTCACTTGTTTTTTTGTTTACATTACTATATTTCTTGGTAAGATTATTCATGTTAACGTGATTCATTTATTTTTAAATGAACTTAAAATTGAGAAGATTTATATAGCCCATAAAGCTTAAGGTTTCTGTTGCTGTGATAAACACTGACTAGACCCTGGGTCAAAGTCAATGAGGGAAGCTGAGGCAGGAAGTGAAGCAGAATCTATGTAGGAGTGCTGGTTGGTGGCTTCTTCCCCTGGCTTGCTCAGTTTGCTTTTGTTTGTCCGTCTGTCCGTCCATCCATCTCCCCCCCCCCCCACAGGGTTTCTCTGTGTAACAGCCCCCTGGCTGTCCTGGAACTAGCTCTTGTAGACCAGGCTGGCCTTGAACTCACAAATATCCGCCTGCCTCTGCTTCCTGAGTGCTGGGATCAAAGGCGTGCCCCCTCACCCCCCCCTCAGTTTGCTTTCTTGTACACACTAGAACTACCTGCCCAGGGGTGGCACCACCCACAGTGGGCTGGGCCTTCCCACATTAACCATTCAGTGATCAAGAAAATGCCTCATAGACTTGTCTGTAGGCCAGTTTTATGGAGGCACTTTCTCAATTGAGATTGCCTCTTCCCAGATGTCTAGGTTGATAATGACAAAAACTAACCAGTACACTGTATAAATATAATAGGTTTGTTTTAAGTGTGAAGTAGGGTTTTGTATGGATTAGATACAGAACTTACTTACAGGCAAGTAAGGTTGATACATTGTTCTTTTATTTATTTATTTATTTTTTTCGAGACAGGGTTTCTCTGTAGTTTTTGGTGCCTGTCCTGGAACTAGCTCTTGTAGACCAGGCTGGCCTCGAATTGTTCTTTTAAAGGAAGGTTAAACAAACAGGATGAGTATACATACAGTAGGCTAACAGTCAAGTGATTTCAAGTGTATTAACAGCTCTGGCCTGGAGGTCCAGCAAAAGTTCCATTCTCTTAGGATACAGGAGATAGTTCCATAATACTACACTGCCACAGGTTTTTAAATCCAAAAGGTTGAGAACCACTGCACTAGAGGAATGTAGTATGACTACTTTATGTCCTTCAGAGTTCAGAGATTGACAAGAAAGGGAAATAGTTGAAAATAGCTGGTTTTGAGCTTGGCAAAAGACTGAATAGGGAAGTGAAGGGTCGGAGATGGTTTTCAAGAACGCTCAATTTGCGATTGTATGGTGTGACATGCTGGGTAGTTCCCCATGGCACGAGGACTTGGTTAGTGGGGTAGCAGGATGGAGGTACAATGAAATTGAGTTGAAAGTACATGGGGTCCATGAGTTTTGTAGTAGTAGGGGAAAGGTGAAGGTGGGGGAGTACTCACATCAAGAAGGTTGGGGGAATTGTAAGGGAAGGACCAGAGATAGGCAGGGGTGATGCAGTAGGGAGCAGGCTAGTTGGATTGGTCCATAGGGACACATGCCTAACTGGTCCTCATGCCTGCAGAAGTCTGATGGAGTTAGCTGTAATTTTGCTTGTACAGGAGCAGTTAAATGAGAAAGTACAGATCCTTTTATTGGTGCCACATGTAGCCACTGGGTTATTTAAATAATTTTCTTTGGTTCTCAGGTTGGTTTCAGAGTTATAGGAGAAAC
>NW_004949101.1:2857631-2860180 GCF_000317375.1 Microtus ochrogaster | reverse complement strand
GCTCCCCCATCCCCCATGAGTGCTGGGATTAAGGTGTTTGTCACTACGCCCTGGCCATATTTTGTTTTGATTAACATAATCTTTCTAGTTTTCACAAGCTTACTTAAATTGAATTAAGGAATTGTAATTCTTGCCATCTCTTGTTTCTTTCAGTAACTTGGATCCTCTTACAGAAACTGTATCCTTTTTTAAGAAAAAAAAAAGTAAAACTAAGGATTATTAATGAAGAAAAAGAAAATGGGAGAAACAAGGAAAAACAGATAAGTACTGAGAAAAAGTTTAAGCACATAGGTTTTGAACAGCTTAAGCAACATTGAAAGCAATTACAAAAACGAGAGTGGTCTTATGCTTGCCTGCAAACTATTACTATAATGCTTTATATGAATCAGTAATTCTGTAGCTCTGCTGCCCACCTTGGCCATCCACAGTAAACCTGGTTTACATAGCAGCAACAGAACAGTGATTCAGGCCCTGTCTCCCTTTCCGGTAATAAGGGACGGGTAGCTCAGGCTACACCTACTCCATGATGTCTCCAATAGCCCTGCTCAGGAGCACCTGGGTCTTTATGGTCTAGATGGCTTCTAGAACACATCTTATCTGTTTCTGGCCCTGCAGTCAGCAGGGGAGGTACTCTACAGCCCTTCTCTGTACTGTACTGTACTGTACAGCCCTTCTCTGTCACTGCCTGCTATCTTCCTCCTGACATGTTGCTGCAGTGGATAAAGGATTTTGGTAATAACAGTTTCTAACATCTCAGTAGAAAATGAGCAAAAATGTGTTGAGTTAAGGTGTTCTTGACTGCTCTGCTCTGATCAGTGGCTTACAACACAAATAGGATTTCTAGTCCATGTTCCACTGACTCCTGCTGGTAGATTGGGGAATTAACTGGTAGCCTACAGGGGCAGAGGAGCAGTAAAGACTTAGTTCAGTCTCACCAGTCAAAACACATGCAAACTAAAATCATTTGAGAATCTAGTTTAATCTATCAGATCATCCAGAAGTTTAAAAAGCTGTAACATAGTGTTGCTGTTGATGAAGTTGAGCATTTTCTTAGAAACTGCTAGTGCCACAGTCATCTGGCATAGTCTTCCTGAAAAGGTTTTAGAAGTATACTCGGTAAGTCCACTTCCTGAAGGCTGAAAATAGGAGTAACAGGCACTTTACTCCAGGGTTTGGCAAATATAAGATTCATGCACCAAATCTGGCTCACTACTCATTTCTTAATAATTTTCTTACTGGGATACATCCATGTTAATTTACATACTGTCTGTGGCTCTCAGAGTTTGGGTAGATATGACAGACTGTTAGTCCCCAAGATCTCACGTTATTGTACTTTTACAAAAAAATGAAATCACAAAAATTTAAGAGAATTATATTGAAAATTTGGAATGTCATTCACATTTACTAGTTAGGAAATGGTAAATAAATTAATTAAACTGTCTTTAAAAAGGCCATGAAGACAAAGTTTTTTGTTATTTTTTTATTTTAGAAATTAGACGTGATCCAGATGTTCCCTGGCAGAGGGATGAGGTATTTAAGTTGTGTCCTCATGCAAGGAATGCTGTACAGCAACAAAATTAACAAGTGCAAGCATCAAAGGCCACATCAGAAACAGGGAATAAATAGAAAAGGCAGAAAGGCCTCAGAGTACTTATTGGTCTATCTGGTTTCTGAAGAACTGTGATTACAAATTTTTACTGTACAGTAAAATAGGAAAATTGGTAGTTTGTAGACTGTGAATCAGCTTACTTTGAGCATATAGGCCCTAATGTTTCTGTAGGGAGTGGGGATATTTGCGGGGGTCTCTGGGTTCCCCCATCAGGCAGAAGAGAGATGGCTGTAGTGTCAAGTGCTAGGGGCAGGAAGACCAGCTGGCATGCCTGGCTAAGTTGAAGGCTAACCCTGGTGAGGTTTTCTGGGAGCCTCTTAGTAAACATGTATTAATAGTGTTGTCTTCAGAGAGCTGGCACTAAGGTGGAACAAACAGCAGTGAATCGTAGCAGTCAGGGCACCCCAGGTTGAGGAGTAACATTCATTTCCTCGTTCGTTCAGTGAGACAGGGTCTTGCTTTGTGTCCCAGTCTGGCCTGAACTAGAGATGCTTCTGCTTTTGTGCTGGGGTTACAGGCACACGCCAGGCCAGTTGGGCAGGGCATTTCCTTTGAGCATAACAAGACAGGGTTTCTCTGTGGTTTTGGAGCCTGTCCTGAAACTAGCTCTGTAGACCAGGCTGGTCATGAACTCAGAGATCCGCCTGTCTCTGCCTCCCGAGTGCTGGGATTAAAGGTGTGCGCCACCATCGCCCGGCTATAAATGATTCCTTAACAAACTTATTAGGTGCATAGCAGCAAAGTAGAAACTGGCTATTGATTTCCCAGTGCAGTTCAGGAAATATAAATGTGCTGAGTAGCTGTGGGCCAAGCAGCCGAGAAACTGAAATTCCAGTCACAGGGTAGGCAGAGCATGAACAAGAAGTAATGTCAGATGGTAAATGGCACACACAGCCTTAGTTACAATCTAGTCAATATGGAGGCATACTCTGTAAGAGTC
>NW_004949101.1:2856527-2857213 GCF_000317375.1 Microtus ochrogaster | reverse complement strand
TATGTAGAGACTAGGGGTTGATGTCAGCTGTTTTTCTTAATCACTCTCTTTTCACATTCTAAGTGCTGGGATTATAAACTGGTAGCCATGGTATCTGAATTTCAATCCTTGCGATTATGCAGGAAGCACTTTACCAAGCCACCGCTCTAGCCTAACAGTATTTTTGTGTGGCTGTCCTGGAACTCACCAGGCTGGCCTCAAAACTCAGAGATTCCAGTGCCTTCAGTGTACTGGGATTAAAGATGTGTGTATCTGATTAAAGATGTATCTGATATATTTTCAATTGAACTCCTCCACCCCACTCCACTTTCCTGTGATGAAGAACCTTTGCTGCTTATCACTCCTCATATTCCTTAACAGGTCTAGTATGGGATTCCTTTTTACTTACAGTACCTTGCCCACTGGCCAGAGTATTTCATCGTCGCAGAGGCTCCTGGCGGAGAACTAATGGGCTATAGTAAGTACACCACCACTTGTACTTTTTTTGGGTGAATAGAGATTTTAATACAGGCTTTAGTCTGCTTTACTATAATTTTACTTTTTGATCAATTACCAACACTTTACCACATCTTTTCTGTGTCCAGCCCTGTGCTAGGCCAAGAGATTCAGCAGTGAACCTAACAGACATGATTTTAGTCTTTGGATCTTTCATTCCATACGTTAGATTTCTATTTTATTTATTTTTT
>NW_004949101.1:2835522-2856178 GCF_000317375.1 Microtus ochrogaster | reverse complement strand
CAGGCTGGTCTCGAACTCAGAGATCCACCTGCCTCTGCCTCCTAAGTGCTGGGATTAAATGCGTGCGCCACCACCGCCCGGCTGTATCCCTGGTTTTTAGTTGATTTTTTTTTTTTTTAACTATTTTAAGTCTGACTTTAGAAGTAGGTATAGAATATTACTTGCAAGTGGAGTTTCAAATTAAAATATTACTCACTAGTTTGACAACACTACTTAAAAATTAAAACCTTAGTGCATTTTTATCATGAAAGGTGAATGGCAAACAGTAACTCTACATTTATGCGCATATTAGTGTTTTAATGACTGGTGCAATTTTCTGTTGGCAGTTATGGGCAAAGCAGAAGGCTCAGTAGCTAGGGAAGAGTGGCATGGACACGTCACAGCTCTGTCTGTTGCCCCCGAATTCCGCCGTCTTGGCTTGGCTGCTAAACTTATGGAGTTACTAGAGGAGATTTCAGAAAGGTGAGAGCTAATTTTCAAATACACCGAGTGATTTGTCAACCCTGTTTCTTTTGCTGTTGAATATCTGAAGGGTGTTTTTGTCTTGTGAATGTGTGGAATTGTCATGGCTTTAGACTCTGAGGAATTTCATTTTCAGCTTGCAATAGTTTCTACAATTCTGTCAAATTCATAATGTAGTTATTGCTGCTTCTTTGTTATTGGGGGAAACTAATGGGGTGTGACCAGCCATAGACCTGAGCTAGCTGACTGGTTGGAATAAAAAAACGACTAACCTTTCAAGGAAGGTTTTTGGTGCTCTTGGCACTATGGGAGATGTCTTTAGGTCTAAAGTAGTTCAGTTTTAACTCTGTTTCTCTTTTAACAGCTAGTAGCCATCTATAGAAAAATAAGTAAAATGCTAAGTCATTTATTTTTAACTATGGCCATCTACTACTGAGGAAGAAGTACACTGTTGAGCACTGAATGACTTCTTAAACCCTGAAACACATGCAACATCACCCATTCCTACTGGTTTTCATGCATTAGTTTAATCATAGCAGCAAGTGTCAGAGGCCCATCTTGTAAAAAGTCTGTCATCCAAAGGACATGTAGCAGTAAGGATGTATTGAGTTTTGATGTTTTCCCTGAGCATCTAAAATTAGCCTGTGCCAGGGCATGGTGGTACACGTCTTTAAATTAAGCAGACAGATGTTAGCTTTGAGGCCAACCTGGACTAGTAGTGAATGCCAGTTCAACCATGACTTCATTGTGAGACCCACACATATCTTCTGAGTTTGAGGCACCAGTACAGTTTGGTTGGTAACTGCCAATAATATGACTTTTTTTTTTTTTTTTGGTTTTTTGAGGCAGGGTTTCTCTGTAGCTTTGAAGCCTGTCCTGGAACTAGCTCTGTAGACCAGGCTGGTCTCCAACTCAATAATATGACTTTTAAAGACAGGCATTACTCCATTTCAGTCTCACAGAGAGTGAAAATTCAGCAACATAGTAACTTAAAAAGCTTCCCCAATTCCTAGGAGGGACAGGATACTGTGTCTGGTATTTGTCAAATTGCTGTTTTTTTCCTGTATGAAGGGATGGTTACAGATCTAGAGACTTTGTTTCCACAGAACTATCAGATTTAATAAAGGCAGTGCCTTTTTTGTGTGTGTGTTTTTTTTTTTTTTTTAGACAGGGTTTCTCTGAAGCTTTGGTGCCCATCCTGGAACTAGCTCTTGTAGACCAGGCTAGCCTTGAACTCAAGAGATCTGCCTTTGCCTCCCAAGTGCTGGGATTAAAGGCGTGAGCCACCACCACCCATCTTATAAAGACAGTTTCTGAAGAACTAACCAGTCAGGAATGCTCTGAGCCAAGTTGGAAATCACCTCATTCAAAGAAAAGAAATAGTTACCCCGACTTTGCTGGAACTTGCTTTGTTAGACCAGGCTCTTCTCTGACTCACAGAGATCTGCCTGCCTCTGCCACACATTTGCTGGGATTAAAGGTGTGTACCAACATGCCTGAGAAAAAGAAGTTTTTGTAATGTTGTTAAAGTTTTTCCTGGACTGAATATTAGGAGGAAGGGAAGTTTTAGGTAGACTGAACACACATTTATTAATGACATACGAAGAGGAAATGGGTTCTAACAAGCTATAACCTTAGGCACATGTATTTGTGGGTCTGATTAATAGGTCTTATATTCTTTCTGCTTAGGTACAGTATAAATATAATTTAGGTAGAAAATTACTAATCTGTCTTCCTTTCCAATTTCTGATGCTTCATCATTTTGTGTGAGTATATACACGTAAGCATTAATCATGTCTTTTTTTTGGATGTACATTAAATCAAGTAGAATATAATAGTTTTCTCTTTTAAATTGATTTTTATTTTTACTACTAAGTAGCCAAGTAGAATATAATAGTCATATAGGAGTAAAAATTAAAAGTCAATTTAAAATAGAAAATGAAGTATCTATGAATGACTGCAGTAAAAAGACATACATGGACTAAGGATGCAACTCAGTGGTCTCATCTCCAGCAGTACCAAAAAGAAGAGTAATGCATATTCTGCTTATAGGAAATAAATTTTCTTACAAATTATAGCCAAAAAGAAGTTGATTTACATTATAGCCAAAATTTACATTAGATTTGACTAGCACACTAAGGGGTCACTACATACAGATCTTGGCTGGGAATCTGGCATGATGTATGCCATGAGGGCCAGAGTTCAGAACCTACGTAAAAAGCTGAACATGGTAACTTACCACTTGGCTCAGTTGCTCTTAAGGCAAGATGGGAGATGGAGACAAGAATCTGTAGAAGCCCACAAGTCAGCTAGCTGGATATATACAGTGGAGACCAAGCAAGTAGGGAAGGCAGATCTACACTCCTGACCTCTACATGTGCACCACCACAGCACACTCACATGTACAAACATTTTTGAAGAAAATTTAATCCATCAAGATATAACAATGTCATACTCTGGAAACTACAAGAAAAATGGATGAATTGTTAACTGTCAGGTGGCAATCAGGTATTGTACAGAACATACATCTTCCCCAGGACAGAGGGGAAATACTCTGCAGCCACATAGGATCTGTTGCATAGGTTTTCTATCAAAGCAGCCAGTTTAAAAGCTATTCTTAGCATGAGGGTGGTACAAAAGGAAATAGTTATCAAGTCAGCTCTATCTTAGTAGTAGCCAGACTTTTTCTCCAACAAAAGCTGTGGCAGATTGCTGGCAGGTATGTTGGCTCACACCTGTAATCCTGTCACGTAGGACTGTTGTGACTCCAAGGCCAGCCTGGACTATCCACAGTAATAAGACTGGACAGAGACAGAAAGACAGACAGACAGAGAGAATGTGTTTTGTAGGCTACAGTGTCCTTCCTTGATAATGGAAGGAGGGAAGGAAGGTCAGAGTGCACACATTACAGAAAAACTGCGATCCAGTGAATCCAAAGAATACAGCAGGAGCCAGGTTGTTATTACCATCAGTCAAAGGCCAAGTATTAGTTTTATGCCATTTTGTAGCCCAGGCTAGCTTTGAGCCCACAGTTCTCCCACCTCTCCCAGCTGCTAGTATTACAGCCATGAGCCCCAATGCCTTTCACAAATATTTTTAAAGATCTATGCCCATTACTGTTCAGTGTTCTTAATAGTTCTAACATTTCTTTTTTCTTTCTTTTTTAAAGAAAAGGTGGATTTTTTGTTGATCTCTTTGTAAGAGTGTCCAATCAAGTTGCAGTCAACATGTACAAGCAGTTGGGTTATAGTGTCTACAGGACAGTCATAGAGTACTACTCAGCCAGCAACGGGGAGCCTGATGAGGACGCCTATGGTAAGCTCCTTATACTTATAACTTCCCACCACAGACCTAAACTCATTTTAATAAATCCAAAAGAATTACATTTATGAACCTAGTTAACTGCTGATGGGGGTGGGGCAAGGAGGGCATAAAACTTGATAGGAATTGAACCCATACACTCAATTTGACTTTAAAAAGTTTGGTATTGGTTGTTTACATTAACTTTGTCTCCTAACAGATATGAGGAAAGCACTTTCTAGAGACACCGAGAAGAAATCCATCATACCATTACCTCATCCTGTGAGACCTGAGGACATTGAATAACCATAGGCAGTGGTTCTTAGGCAGGTGTTCCAGACGAGTTTGTGGACATATTATTTTCATAGGATGATCTTGGAGCTCTATTAGGAGGAAAGTAATCATTTAGGTCTTAAAGACTTCATGAAAATACAGGCTATAAACTTCAAATCTCATCGATCCAATGAGCTATAGCATACATGTTCAAACTGTTTGCCATAGTAAAATTCAATCAAGGCAGCTAAGTCAGAAGGACACGTTCCACTATCATGGTTGACCGTATGCAGTACATGCCAAGGAAAGACTCCCTCCATCCTCCTCCTAAATCCTGTGCCTGAGAACCACTGCTGCACATATATAAATATATATATTTTATTTTGTATTGAACTCTTAATTGAAGCTTTAAAAGCATATATGAAATGTATAAATCTGAGATGTATAGTAAAATTGTTGACTATGAATGTTTTCTGAAGTTTGTTGTCTTTTAATCAGGATTATGGAGGGTTGTTTAGGATATGGTGCCTGTTTTGACTTTTATATAAAACATTTTTAAATGCACATCTGAAATCATGTACTTAAGTTTCCTTCTTACTGTGTGAAAATCCTCCCAAACAGCACCTTTCCTGCTAGCACTGGCACTGCTTAATCCTATCTCGTGAAGGCCATGTAATCAGACCACAGGCAGTAAAGAAGTAACCAAAAAAAGCCCACATGAAATGGCCATGAAAATGTGTTTTGGCATTCATTTTTTTTCTTTGAGATAAGGTCTTGCTCTGTCCCCAGGCTGGCCTTGAACTTGCCTCCAATAATCTTCCATCTTGCTATCAAGTGGTAGCACCTGATTTAAAAACATTTATGTATTTAGAAAGGTCTTATTTTGAGATATTTGTTCTCAAGGAGGAATAATGTTTCCTTCAGGCCCTTCATACTGGCACACACTTGTTCAAGTGAACTTTTAGAGCAAGCTCACTAACTATATGGATAAGCAGCATAAAGAGAGCCAGGAAGCTCTAGGAAGACCCAGATATGGAACTAGCATTCTGACCTGCTCTCACCTTCATCTTAAATCTTCACCAACTCAAAAGGTTCAATGACAGATTTTCTTCCTGACTAGCAGACTTAAGCTGACACCTAAGCGTGGTGCTGTCTGGTGCCTGAAAAGATCTATCGTTTACTCGGTAGTACTGTTTTCTTCTAACTTCTAAAATTATCTTATTTTCAAGACCCAATTTAGTAATATTACTAGGCAGCTTTTATTCCCTTAAATGAATATACTGACATCTAATAATCGTTTACTAATATTTCTTATAGGTAAGAACGGTGCTAAGCACTGGATGTTGAACACCACAAGAAAATATGGCTGTGAAGTACAGATTAAAACACTGCCTCCAAGACCAGGCAAATGCTATTTTACAATGTGAGCAGCACCAAGTATATTACTGTGCTACTTTCAGCATCATCACTGAGCATACAGGCAATCACTGTGGGTCCTTTGGACACCTGCTGTTTTCTGACGGCTTTAGTTAAGCATCAGTTGTTATGAGTTTGTGTTCTGCAGCATGCTGGGAGATGCATATTCTCTAGGCAGACATAACTGCAGAATTCACCAAGCCTGGGAGACTGGCAGCAGTGCTGTGATGAGCCATGCCCTAAGCAGCATATGGAAGGCTCCAAGCACTCTAAAGAGATTCAGTTAAGATTTTTAACAGGAACACAGGACACTGTGCCTAAGAGAGCATCTGCATATGCAGGCCACTGTTTTTTAAACAAGGTAACAAAACAACCAGTTTTAGAAACTGCTCGGAGCAAACCAAAGCCAAGCTAAAATGTTCCTGGAAATAACAACCTAGTCTAAAAATTACTTCAGCATATTTAGAGGTTAAACCAGCCCAAGTCCATTTAATTCTCTAAAGAGTGGACACATACTGCTAAAAAAGAAAAGGGGTGGAATCTCAAAATGAGGTGCCACGATCCTCCCCCAAGTCTGAGGAAACAGAAAACAAAGACTAAGCTACACAGCCACCACACAGTAGTAGTAGGGCTGGACTCAGGTTGTGGTTGAGACAAGACAGTGACAGGTTTAGAAGCATGCAGACCTTCACAACAGACCTGTGGCTTAAAAGTTTTCCTGCACAATGGGTCGTGAACACTTTGCCTGTGCCTTTAATCCCAGCACCTCGGAGGCAGGTGGAGGCCAGCCTAGTCTAAAAGTGAGTTCCAGAATAGCCAGGGCTACACAGAGAAATCCTGTCCCAAAAAACAAAGCTGCAGCAGTTCCACCTAGAGTAGGTGCTAAGCACATTACTTTCATGTAATAGACAATTGTGGGTGAATACTCACAGTTAGGACTCAGGCAGCAAAATTACTATAAAAAATTCCTTTACTTGCGGTTAATGTCCCATCCACATTTAACCCAAGAGTGTTTTTAAAAATAATTGAAAAGGTAGCTATCAAAGATGCCAAACAAGTCCTTACTGAGTAAATATATAAAAACAATTTATATAAAGTCACAACATTTAAAAAGATGAGGATTCACTCTCATCAATGTCCTTATCTGGATCCTGTTCGGCAGCCTCTTTTTCTTGTTGCTGTTTCTTCCAAAGCTTGGCCATTGCCAGAAGCTTGAGGTTAGGCTGGTTGGCAGCATCCTCTGGAAAGATGTAATCATAATATTCTTCCCACCCGGCATCGGACTGCAAAATTAAATACATTGATTTTAGCTTTTAAGGTGAGCAGACATAGCTGGAGCATGTTTCATTCAGAAGGGAGAGTGAAGAACTCGGAGCAACCTTGAGTTCAAATTCAACTATGCTTACTGTACAAGTAAGTACAAAGCCACATCAACCCTGCTGTAGAGGAGCTGAGTGACTAGAACAGCTGCTCAGACGATGCTGCAGCTCACTGAAAACAAAGGACCAAGTGGAAGAACACTAAACCTCTAAGCACAGCTTCTCCACAGGCAACCGAGACACTCAGCTCCACCCTGCAGTCACGTTTAAAACTTAAAATTCTCAATTTCACAGGTTGAAGAGATGGCTCAGCTCTTAAGAGTACTTGTTGCTGGCTCTTACAGAGGACACAGATTAGGTTCCCAGCACCCACGAGGTGGCTAACAACCATCTGTAACTCCAGTTCCAGGGGATCCAGTACTGCCTTCTGACCTCCTAAGGTGCTAGGCATGCACACGGTGCACATATACACGTGCAAGCAAAACACTCTTAAAAATAATCTTAAAATTTGAATTTTACTCAATATTTAGTAGTAGAGGCTGCATAGCTGTGTATTATTTGGACTTCTAACTCTTTTCACTTCCAATTGATCATGATTTCACTTCTAAATATTGTTCTGAAATGCAGGCTCTTCTCTCATCTCCCACCTCCCAGTTACTGGATCTCTGAAAATCATGCAATAGATCATATTCTTCAACCTAAGTTCCTCAAGTTCACCTGTATGAGATGCCAGCAATCTAATCATGTATAGTGTTCAATGGTTTCCACCAAACTTTCTCTACCCTACAAGGCCTTTTTTAAAAAATATTTCTTTATTTATTATGTATACAATATTCTTCTGTCTGTATGTCTGCCGACCAGAAGAGGGCACCAGACGTCACTACAGATGGTTGTGAGCCACCATGTGGTTGCTGGGAATTGAACTCAGGACCTTTGGAAGAGCAGGCAATGCTCTTAACCACTGAGCCATCTCTCCAGCCCCCCTACAAGGCCTTTTTAGGATTGTCCCCTGACCCCATGCATGCCAACTTCCCACTCTACAAATATCACACTTCATGTAACTCCTAGACTCCACCTTCACTAAGGTATCTCCGCCACACCACCTCCTGCCCCATCTTCACCCCTGGCTGTGTTCCTAGTAGCTGGACTACAAGCAGTCCTCATCCATGCAGTCTACTTCTGCTTTTAAAATGTTCATTTCTGGTCGGGCGGTGGTGGCGCACGCCTTTAATCCCAGCACTCGGGAGGCAGAGGCAGGCGGATCTCTGGGAGTTCGAGGCCAGCCTGGTCTACAGGAGCTAGTTCCAGGATAGGCTCCAAAGCCACAGAGAAACCCTGTCTAGAAAAACAAAAACAAACAACAACAACAAAAAAAGTTCATTTCTACTCCTTACCCCATCATCGGCCTGGACTTTTCTTCTCTTCTTGACCTTCTCTGGCATGAGTTTGTCTACTCTTTCCTTGTCTGATACTGTTCCAAATTCGTCTTCAAAACCTCGCCAGGATTCCAGCAACATAAGTCTCTCTTCTTTTTCTTCACAGTTTCTCATGGTTTTATTTGCCTCTTCATAAATCTGTCTGCATTTAGCGACGCTTCCTTCTTTCCCCGAGGATAACTCAAACTGAGCAAAACTGATCCACACCTTTAAAAGGTTAACAACCAAATTAACCATGTCAGCCAAAAGAAAGCCAATTCTCCAGTTCAGGACAGATGCCACATTACTGCAAGCATTCCAGATAAGAACACTGCACTGCACTGTGAGTACCAAAGCACTCTCCTGCTTTTAGGTGTCTGACAGTTTTAAAATCTTGACACATGGGGTTTTCATCATGTGCAGCATAAACAATGGGCTTAACATTCTTAAGTCCCCTGAGAACAACAGATCCTAAGTTCAAGAAAGTCATTTAAAATAACTTGTGTAAAAACACCAAAACTACTGTACAAGGGAAAGTGAAAGATCACTGCCAAAGTAAGGGTACCTTGACATGCTGTGTTCGCTGAAGCAATTGCCGGTAAAGGTTCCGTGTTCTTTCAGTTTCTTCCTGTTCAATCTCAAAATCAATATATGATTTCCAAAGTACCTAGGAAAAATAATAGGTCAATCTTAGCACTAAGAAAGACACATGCCCCTATATATAGTTCAGCCGTCCTGACCTACACCCAAGACCCTAAGACTCTTCACTCACCAATTAAGACTGCATCTGGTGAAGTAATACTAGCATTTACAAACTTGCCAAAATGTAATTAGAATTTAAGACAAAAAAAAAAGGCTTTGGATTTAGTTTTACATTTTCTTGGAGTTTTTCAAATGTTCAACACAACCAAAATTTGTCAAGAATTCCAGGTATTTCCATGATTTTGTCACATGCAGTTAATTTAGGGAGAAAATAAGCCAGATTAGCTGCTGTATGTGTTCCTATCTCTAATGTCAGTTTCTTGTCATTTGAGTTCAAATAACATTAACTGCCCACCACAGACTCAAGGACAAGCTGGGCACCGGCACTGGAGCTGGCAGTCTAGTGGAAGAACTGAGGCCACAGGTGCTACAGCGGTACAGGAAGCTCTGCCCTCATGCGGGGTCATGATAGTACAAGACTGGCCAGGCTAGGGCACTTCTGCAGTCCTGTGAGACTCAATCAGTCCTAGCTGTGTCAGTGCTACCTGTGGCCTAACTACTGAAGGTGGGCCAGTACTCCAAGCCTGTAGCCATACAATCTAGGAAGATCATGTTTCAGGACCTAGAGATGCAGTCTCCACCCCATTTCCTGTGTGCATGTGCGCATGGGGGAGATGACAGGACAGCTGTTCCTTTACCCAGCCTGCTCATCTTCTTTAACCTAGCTTGTCAGCTGTGCGGGGGCTGCTGCGGATGCTCCTCCAGCCCACTTTCCTACTCTACAAACAGAAGAATCCTAATAAGGGTGGAAAAGACTATAGGTTGGTTGAATCATCTTTAGAGATGTTTAGATGAGGGACTACTTAACAAGTATTTAAAATATATCCAACTTGGGATCCTTACCTCTGGCATGTCTAAGCGTGGCTGGCTGATGGCTAATTCATAGATTGCCCGAGCTCTATCAATATCACCAAGGATTGTCTCTAATTCTGCAAACTTAATCCACGAGGTACAATTTTCAGGTCCAAATTCCAAGAACTTTTCATAAAGCTTTCGACATCTGTCAAATTCTCGAAGCTGTAGTTCCAGTTCTATATAACCTTTGAATAACTTGTTCTTTGGACATTTGCCTATGGAAGTCCCCTGGAGAATAAAGTGGCCGAGAGTACCGTTATACTTAGGGTTCTACTTCCTTTAGTCACTGCCAACCTGTCCTAGAAGCTATCTAGGAGTTGAGCACGGCAGGCTGTTCTGCTGCTGTGCTAGCATACTCTCCAAGGCTGGCCAGGCATTCACATGACATGGAGCCTGGTCAGCCACAGGCGACACTGCAGAATCACACAACTATGGAATTCTGTACCACTCAAGATTCCCTAGAAAATATGAATGTCAAGCATACAAAAATACATACCTTTAAATAAAAAGGTAATCAAACCTGACATATTACCCACAGGAAGCAAATAGTTCACCCAAAGGAAAATTGTGTGGATACACAGTATTTTACCCTACTGAGACATTTTTTTTGACAAATTATGAGGAAGTATATTTATATTTAATACATCAAAAATTTTGCACAAGATCAGACTACTAATCTGGGGACAGATCTAATAGGTGGTAGCTATAGACATTTCCAGTGTTTAAACAGAGTGTTTACAATTTAAGCATTACCATTCAATGTTTAAGTTGTTTTTGTTTGTATCTCTTGACAATTTCATACATATATACAATGTATCCTTGATCATATCCACCTCAACCCCCCCCCCCCAATGTTCTGCCCACCTTCATGTCACACTGCCTTCAGTTAGTTTGGCCTGCATGAGCCTGGGTAACCATCAGTGGCAACACCCCTGAAGAAAAGTGATGCTTCCCCCTCAGCTACCTATCACCAGCTGCCAATGGCTTCCCAGCTGGAGGTGGAGTCTTACGAGCCCCTCCCTCATTTCATGCTGGATAGCGTGATCTCATGCAAATCTCCTGCAGGCCACTGATGCTGCTGTTGAGTTTGAGTATTGCCATGCAATGTCCAGAAGACAGTTTATAACACTCTTCCCATTGGCGTGGCGGTGGTGGCGCACACCTTTAATCCCAGCACTTGGGAGGCAGAGGCAGGCGGATCTCTGTGAGTTCGAGACCAGCTTGGTCTACAAGAGCTAGTTCCAGGACAGGCTCCAAAGCTACAGAGAAACCTGTCTCGAAAAGCCAAAAAAAAAAAAAAAAACAAAAAAAACAAACCACTCTTCCTACCATCCTGTTGTTACAGTCTTCCCCAATGGTCCCTGAGCCTTGCAGGGAAGGAGCAGGGTTATGTTTATGTCCCACTTAGAATGAGCACTCAATAGCCACTTATTCTCAGAGTGCTATATGTGAGTTTTCTAACATGTCCCAGGCTATAAAAGATAACTTTGTCATCCACCCCTTTTTCCTTTTTTTTAAAAAACTGGTGTGTGCCAGCACACCCTACTTTGTTGCTGTTTTTTTTTTTTTTTCCAGTAGAAATCATTCAAATTGTAAGCATGAAGATCTTAACCTTCTCCTAAGACTTAGTGAGACATGATGCTCCATTACTTACCAAAGCTCTTCTGGCGAATGGCAGGTTTTTCTGTCGTATCTCAAACTGTGCATAGTATAACCACATTTTGGCAAATGTGAACTACAAAACAAAAGTACAGAAAAGATCTGACCTAAGAGGCTCATTTAATTTAACCAAAGGCCACTGGTCAAATTTCAGGTGAGGAGGGATATATTTTGTTTGTTTTTAAGCAAAGATGACATTTATCAATGGTTAAAAATATAGCATGAAGCAGGTGAAAGGGCTCAGTGAACGATGGTACCAACTGTCAGGTCTGACCCTGTGTTTACTCTCCAGGACGCACATGGGGACAGAACAAATCCCCAAGTTGTCTTCTGACTTCCACTGTGTCTATGGCACATGTACAGCCCTCCCCCATAAATAAGAATGTAATAAAATTTATACACACATATACCCATGATGACCTAGACAGATGCTGTTATATATTCCATGGCATGATAGCCTCTACTTAGAATGTTTTGTGGGCTACTTGTGAGTTGATAGAACATACTATTTCTTTTTTTTTTTTTTAATAATCTTTTTTCCCCAAACATTTTTTTTAAACTTTTTATTTATCTATTTAACTTTATGTTCGTTGGTGTGAAGGTGTCAGATCTCATGGAACTGCATTTTCAGACAGTTGTGAGCTGCCATGTGGGTGCTGGGAATCGAACCCGGGTCCTCTGGAAGAGCAGTCAGTGCTCTTAACCCCTGAGCCATCTCTCCAGCCAACATACTATTTCTTTACTTTTGTTTTTTTTTTTTTTGTTTTTATTTTTTTGTGATAGGGTTTCTCTGTAGCTTTGGAGCCTATCCTAGAACTTGCTCTGTAGACCAGGGTGGCCTTGAACTCATGAACATACTATTTCTAAGAACAACTCACTAGGATTTTGTTTCTCATGTTGGGAAATGTGGGAGAGCAACATTTTAACATCTCTAAAGAAGCCACATGTTTAACAACACAAGCATGATATATCTGTTACCAAAAGACCCTCTGTGAATCTCTTTCTTGCCATCGGCCTCTCTGAATTACCCACACTGCCCTGGATTCCTACACTGGATCTGCATCACTTACTTGTCCCAGTACAGGCTTCTCTATGAACAACAGTAGGGTGTTTCCTTTTATTCTCATGGTGCCACTCACTTGAAAACTTTCGATTGATACATATTATTTTATAAATAATAAAACAGGATTTTGATCTAGCAAGTGTACCTTTTTGTGAGGAATTAGTTCCAAAGATGCTTGATATACCTGTCTTGTCCTCTCAGGATCCTGTATTAAGATTAAAATAATCTTTTAAAAATTACATTAATACTTATTTTACTAATTTCATGACTAGTAGTAGAAATAGACCCCATTTCTCAAGATGCTGTTTTTAAATACTGATTTAATTTATGATTAAAAATAGCAACTACTGCTGGGCAGTGGTGGCGCACGCCTTTAATCCCAGCACTCGGGAGGCAGAGGCAGGTGGATCTCTGTGAGTTCTAGGCCAGCCTGGTCTACAGAGCTAGTTCCAGGACAGGCTCCAAAGCCACAGAGAAACCCTGTCTTGAAAAACCAAAAAAAATAAAAAATAAAAAAATAAAAATAGCAACTACCTTTGCCTATCTTAAGAATAACAATGTGGCCATCAAAGTCTGAATTCATCTCTGTAGAAAGGCCTGACAGTAGAAAGATGTTGCAGTCTCAAAGACTCAGAGGGTAGCCTTTACCTGTTAATTTATACAGAACCCATTTCTAGAAATGCCACTTGATTTTTATCAAAAGAAAAATGTACAATCTGGCCACAATCCTCTTTGTGACAAAAACCCATTATTAGGAAACTGTATATAATTAAACTGCCTCATTGTCATTCTTTCCCTTTCAGGTTTGAAATGCTACCTAATTGTGCCTCGAGGTTTTAAAAAAAACACCACCATGTCTCAACAGGCACACAGTTTAAATGATGTACATGGGTAGACAGAGTCCTAAAAGAATTTAAAACTAAGTTTGTCTCAAAAGTTGCAACTATCAGTTACTATCCACAGCCATGATACTGGGGTAAGAAGGCCACAGGTCACCTTGGCTTCCAGCTCTTCATAGAGCGCATAGTTGATCCAGAGATAGATGTAGCGCTTCCAGTGCCTCTTCTCCTGGATGGGCGGCACGTTGGCGATGGCTCTCTCATAGACTTCCCGCACGGTGTCAGCTTCTGCGTCACTTTCCACCAGGCGTAAGTAATCAAACCATGCATCGTAATTGTGTGGATTAGCCTGGAAAAAACAGGCTAGTCTATAAAACCAGAACCAAAGCTAGACTTGACAGGCTGTCAGAACTATAAGGAGACGCCAAACTTGCTGTATGTTAGCATTTTTCCCCTTAGTTTTTACCTGTTATCTCATGTTCAGACAGCGTCCCTGAGACCGTCTAGAACTGTAAAGGGCACTGGCTGGCACCTCGCAGTGAAGACCCTTTCCTCTACCACTCGGTAATGACATTCCGTTTTTTCCTTTGTTTCTGAGCCAGGATCTCATTCCATAGCCTAGGCTGGCCTTGAACTCATGATAATTCTCTTGCCATGGCCAGTCCTGGGACTACAGACGAGTCTACACACAGCTTCCCACTTGTATAAATGTTATTACACACATGACTGTAATACCATTATGCTGATAATGAAGTTGCAATGCGTTCATATCAGACTCTAAATCAGGAAACACCTTTTCAAATAACAGTAACTCATCCTGAACACCTTACGGACCTCTCACTTCACTTAACACTAGACTTGTCCTTTGTTAGGAGCTACCTGAATCTGACTAAGCAAGACACAAGAACCCGGAGAGAAAAATACTGCTATCTAAACCGGAAATGGCATATTCTGGAGATAAGAACAGAACTCTCTATCATAGGTCTCTTGCTCATGCAAAGCAAGTATTTGGACCCATCTCTGGCCCTTCCATCCTTTTCCAAAAATGACCTCAAATAGAGGTCACATAGCTTTTGAGGCACGGACTCAATAGGAAACCTAGGCTGACCTTGAACTAATAATTTTTCTGACTATCTTCTAGGTGCTAGGATTACAGGTGTGGTCCATCCTGCCCAGTTCCACAGGTCTTCAGTTTGCTCTCAGTTAAAGGACTTTCCACTAGGGAATGGCATAGCAAATCCAAGTATGGCTTGCTCTCCTTTCTTTAAGCCACATTCATTCCAGTTTGCCTGCACTAGCTGCCAAGTCTATCAGGCACATCAGCAAGAGAGTAATCACTAGCGTCAACTCGCTACTGCTCGAGAGCGCCTAGCTGCCAAGTCTATCAGGCACATCAGCAAGAGAGTAATTACTAGCGTCAACTCGCTACTGCTCGAGAGCGCCGACAGCCCAGCCGTCCCAGCGGCACCCACCTTCACTTCCTCTTCATACTGGAATCGCCGCTTGCTCACGATGATGTCTTCGATACCCCTTCGGTCCCCAAACTTCTTCTCAAAGATGGTGTAGTTCTTGAAGAGTTCTTGGGCCTCTTGTTTTGAAATTCTATCCAGGGCATATTTGTAGATAACTCGTACCCTTTCAAACTAAAAACAGATCGATACTAAAACAATCTCATTTTAGTCACACCTTGAGAATAACTGCAACTTATTACTTGTAAATTAAATCTAGAGTCAGAAAGGACTCTAAAGGTTATTTTTTAGTTCCATATTTAATACTGTCTCAACACTGAGCTTCTATTTCTCCTCACCCATCCTGGGTCCTCCCCAGGCTAGCAGGCCACAGCTTCATGGCATACCTGCTCACACCCAAAGCCCCACAAGCCTGCCTTGGTTCCTCTCCAGTTCTCCATTCCTTCACTGACTCTTTCAACAAGTGCTGTGATTTTCATCTCTCCCCTGCTGCCCTTTTCTCCTCTACCTTGATGCTTGCCCACCTCCGTTTCTAACAGAATATTCCAAAAACCTTCTTGCTGGACCCTCTGGCTTATTATGTGCCCCCTTTGTACTGATGACCAAACCAAGAGCTGCATCTACGCTCACAAGTGCTCGCCCACTGAGCTTCATCCTCAGCCCTCCCCTGGTTCCACTCTTGTTATGCCCCTGCCCTGCCCCCAGAATACCTTCATGAACTAGTCAGAAGCTCAGTAATTGTCATCCAGTCACTGTCCCACTTAAAACCCTCTAACCCGTCTGGAGAAATGGTTCAGAGGTTAAGAGCACTGGCTGCTCTTCTAGAGGTCCTGAGTTCAGGTCCCAGCAAACAGGGTGGCTCACAGCCATATGTAGTGAGGTCTGGTGCCCTCTTCTGGCCTGCAGGCACATATGCAGGCAGAACACTATACATAATAAATCTAAAAAAAAAAAAAAAACAAACAAACAACAAAAAAAAACCCTCTAACCCCTGCCTATTAAGAGAGAATCTGATGAAAGAATGCCTCCAATTCTATCATTTTCTGTCTATACCAAGGAAGAAAGAAACTGGCTTATTTGTGGGGCAATCTATGTTTCCATCACGCATTGTTTCCTTTGGCATTGGTTCTTTGCCTCCCTAGGTTATTATCTATAAAGCCCTTGATTCAGGATACCAAAAGACTCTCATCAGTTTATACGTGTATTTTTGTGTTTGAGATAATGTCGTATGTACTCTAAGCTGGCTCCAAACTTATTATGCTCGGAATATAGGCACATGCCACAACATCTAACTCCAGGCTACTTAAAGGCTTGATTTTCAAACAAAGCAGAATGAAATTAAGCTAGTTATCATACATCAGCTCCAATCTATAGCTCAGCAATACATGCATGCTGTTCTGTATGAAATAATGCTTTCGTATCTAAAAAACATTTTCTGTATGGATAAGCGAATCAAATAAAACAGAAATGAACTCATTGTGCACCTACTTCTTTCTGGTTTTCCTCAAATTTAGCAAAGGCCACATACAGGTGTTCGTCCATATGTTCATCTCCAAAGAACTCAACTGCTCTCTCGTAGACTTTCCGCGCATGGGCAAAATAGGCATGTTTCTCTTCAAACCGGGCATATTTGATCCAGTTCTTCACAGCGGGGTGCACAAGCACAAGTGCAGGGGAGTGAAGGAGAGAGCTGGCAAGACAGCGAGCTAATCCAGCAACGGAGGCTGCGGGAGCTCAGGGGCAGAGCTCATACCAGGGAGTCTCATACTGACCCCAGCCTCTGGGGTCAGGGTCCTGTTACTCAGTCTGATCTGCCTTCAGTGCGGACGCAGTAGTGGGTACACACAAGCCTGAAGCCAAAGAAAACTCTCAACCTGGTTATAAGCCCTGTGATCTTTGACAAGTCATTCATCCCAGTTTTCAGTGTGGGAAAAGAGAAAAATACCAAGCTCACCCACCACTGCTGTCTCTATAACATGAGGGAATGTTTATGAAACTGAGCACTTTCTGGCCAAAAGGACACAGTCAATAAAGAGCACCTGTTACAAGGAAAGCTCAGTCATGGCAGTCTACCCACAACGAGCAGAGCAAGCTGCCGTCCGAAGCTAAAGGGAAAGCTTTCACTTGCCACTAAATTAACAGGGCACATCAAGCTTCCCTGAAGAAGCCAAAAATTTCTAGTGATTAATTCATATGTACCAAAGATGGCAAGAGCACCTGTTCCGAGGCTGATTTTCTGGTTCAAATACACCTACGTCACCACCTGGGACCCCAGGAAAGTTAATCATTCATGCCTCAGTTTCCTCACCTGCACGCCAGGGTTTTCACAACTACTGGCAATATCAAGTGCATAGCAGACCTATTGATCCTGCTGTCTCCATCTCCCAGTTCTGGGGATTACAGACAGGTGCTACCGAGGCCAGCTCTTTATATGGGTGCTAGGGATGCAAACGCAGGGCTTCATGCTTGTGCACCAAGCACCATATCAACTAAGCCATCAAGCAACTAGTCTCAGGTTGTCCCACAACAGGTGTCAGAGCCCCATCCTACTGGCCTCAGGGAGGGAGAAAGTGCCTTATAGTCACAGCAAGGGCCCTTCCTGCTTTCACACTCAGGCATCGCTCTCTCTCTCTTCTTTCTTTCTCTCTCTCTATATACATATATGTATGTATAATTCTCTCTATATGTATATATATATATAGAGAGAATGATACCTCTGGATCACAGAGACATTTCTAACAGTGCTTTTACAGACCCCATCTTCCAGATGTTAACATCAGCCTGCCACAACTGGCTGTTCAATTTTCTATAGTGCTAAGGCCTAAACTTGGGGCCTCAGAATATGCTAGCGCCAAGTGCCTTAACAATGAGTACATACTTAGCTTCACCATGTTCAGTTTTAATTTTTCTTGTATAGAAAGGACACAAAGGTTCAGGGAACTAAATGACTCTGGAGTCACAGCTAGTAAGCAACGACCCTCTGGCTGACCTCCATTAACAGTGCTAATGCTAAACATAGATCTGTGGTTCTGGCAGCCAGGGTTTAGTGCAAAAAAAAAAAAACCAAAAATGAACCCATATCATTGAAAAGACTCAAATCACCCAATTACCCAGACCACAAATTTTTATATAAACAATTCCTATCCTTACAAAAAAATGTGAAAGTGATGAAGTGTGCCTTTTGACCTTCAATGTCAGCTTAATAGCTACATTTCTTGACCATTACATCTTTTTGAGAGGTAGATACCCATGATAACCACAAACCACGTACACCTCATTCAAAGGATATAGCGTTCATAAATGGTGCGGGCCCGCTCCACCTCTTTGTAGCGCAGCTCGAAGTTGATGTAGGAGTGCCAGGCCTGCTCCTCGGGCTGCCATTCCATCCAGCGCTCAAACACCTGGCGGGCACCAGCGACATTGCCCAGCATCTCCTCCATGTATGTGTACTTGTACCTGATACAGAACCATCCAAAGATGCCTGCTGTGGTCAAAATGACTTAGGGAAAAAAGGAATCTTTGACATTTCCAATGCTTTGTTAGGTTTTATTATATAGCTGTAGAACATTAGGATTATGACTCTAGATTATGTGACATTAAAAAAACACTGTATTTTAAGGAAAAGTAAAATGTAAAGTTCAACAGTTACCATAACTGCAAGTAAAACTAATACACAACAGGGAGAACTTCGCTAATTCACAAAAGGCCGCTTTGTGCAATCAGAGGCTTACCAGAACTGGTTGACTCGTGGCAGAGTTGTTATGGCTCGGTCCCAGATATTTCGGGCATGGTTGACCTGGCGGTTTTTCATTTCCATTTCTGCATATTTCAGCCAGAGTGTGATATTCCGATAGTCTACATCTAAAGCACGCTCGTATATGGATCGAGCCCTGAACAAACAAGATATGGAGAGCATCAAAAGCAGCACCATAAGATATGCAGTAGTCACTTCAAATTTGCTGCAATGCCTGCTGTTTTGTTGCATCTCTATCATGAGTCAAGTTCTGATCATAGAAAGAGAAAAAGCAATGATGTACTCAAGTTACTGTAATTTTTTTAAATATTTATTATTATTATATTATATTATTATACAGTGTTCTGTATGTATGCTTGCAGGCCAGAAGAGGGCACCAGACCTCTTTACAGATGGTTGTGAGCCACCATGTGGTTGCTGGGAATTGAACTCAGGACCTCTGGAAGAGCAGGCAATGCTCTTAACCACTGAGCCATCTCTCCAGGCCCCAAGTTACTATAATTTTAAAGAGAGAGAAGCACGCTACTATTTTATACTGCCATAAACATCATAGTCAAGGTCTGACAGGAAGCAGAGAGAGAAATGGAAAGTCTGGTGAAACAGGCTAAGCAGGAGGAATCCCAGAACTGCGAACGGAAGAGATAGTTCCAGTTTGTTCCAAAGTCGAGGCTGGTGGGGAAGGGTGCCTTCAAGGGGTCAAGGCAGAGAGCAGACAAATGTCACAGGGAAGAACAGTGGTGTGCACAGGAACTGGCAAGGACATGGTCCCAGCAAGGCTCGGCTATGAGGGAGAATGCAGAAAGGCGGCTCAGCAGCAAGTCAAGGCCACAATCTTCATCTTGACAACAGATTTCAGCAGAGCATTTCTCGTTTTGAAATACGAACACAGAGGAAACAGATACAACACTGCTTCTTTAGCCTCAGGAGTACTAGCAGCAAGACCCACCAGGACTCCTGCAACACTCCGGCCATCCTTCCAATGCCCCAAGGACCCTCAGAAGAACCTGACAGTGCCATGAACAGAAGCTGGAAGGTGCTAACACAGTATGGCCCTCTGCTCTACCTCCCCTAGGTTTCTCCTAAGTATTATATATAAATATTACACTTATGGCAATTTTACCTTTGAATTTCCTTTAGGCTTTCTTCCCATTGTGCGTATTTTATCCAGTTACTAATCACAGTCCTATTTTTTCTTATGTTATCTTCAAAAGTCTGAAAGGCAAAAGGGGTGGGGGTAGTATATTAAAGAGAAAATGACTTTGCCTTTTGCCTTGTAATAAAAGTTACTCATTTCATCCCTTTTTAAGAGAAATTATGTCCTAGATGCTGAGAAGCAAGAAGCTCACTACAGGTTACAATGACAAGTGTTTCTCTAAAGTTTATGGACACAACAAAAAACCTGTAGATATAATGAACTACTGGAAGAATGACTGGTCGTTTTTCTGTTGTCCATAACAATAACGAGTATTTTAATGTACGCTACTCTCATTCCTAATAAGAAAACGACTTTTAACATTACCTTTAAGTACCCTCAGTAATTGGGAGAGTTTGACATATAACTTCCACAATACTAGTGGATTAAATAATCCCAAATATTAGCCTGAGGTCAAACCACATAGGCTGTCTCTGAGTTCCCAGGCCCTGGTTCCTACTGTGGGTGGAGACATGGACAGCTGTGCGAGGTGCTCTCCCAGTGGATGGAGACATGGACAGCTGTGCAGGGTGCTCCCCCGGTGGATGGAGACATGGACAGCTGTGCGGGATGCTCCCCAGTGGATGAAGACATGGACAGCTGTGTGGGATGCTCCCCCGGTGGATGGAGACATGGACAGCTGTGCAGGATGCTCCCCCGGTGGATGGAGACATGGACAGCTGTGCAGGGTGCTCCCCAGTGGATGGAGACATGGACAGCTGTGCAGGGTGCTCCCCCAGTGGATGGAGACATGGACAGCTGTGCAGGGTACTCCCCAGTGGATGGAGACATGGACAGCTGTGCAGGGTGCTCCCCCAGTGGATGGAGACATGGACAGCTGTGCAGGATGCTCCCCAGTGGATGGAGACATGGACAGC
>NW_004949101.1:2832699-2833727 GCF_000317375.1 Microtus ochrogaster | reverse complement strand
AGAGAGAGAGAGAGAGAGAGAGAGAGAGAGAGAGAGAGAGAGAGAAAGAGGGAGAGGGGCAGGACAGACTCGAGACGAGCTTGGAGTGACAAGACCCCTCGCCACGCCACCGACCTAGGCGCAGAGCTCGCTACCCCGAGCGTCCGGAGCACGGCACCGCAGATGCTGTGCTGGGGCCCTTCGCAGTCGCTTACCTTGGCCACTTTGGGAATTCGCTGTTTCCCGGCCGCCGTAGAGGCCGCCATGTCTGCAGCCACTGAACTGGTGCAACCTCGATCCACACCCGAACCTCAGAAATCAGTTTCGTGAACCGGCCCACACCTGAGAGCCAGCCCACAACAAACTAGATCCCGGAACCGGAAGCGGAATCGCCAGGACGACCTTTGACCGCCGCGTGAGTTGGGCGAGACGTCACGTCGTTTCCGTAGCAACCGCGTACGCGTCCTCTGTGGAGCGGCTCGGCTGCAGCTGCGGGTGAGGTGGGTATCGTGGGCTGTGCCGCAGGAACGTAGGGCCCGGGAGGCCTGGGACGCAGCCAGATCGGACTTCGGGATGCGTGCAGCTGTGGGCAGTGGCACCTGCGGGGGTCGTAGGAAGCCACCTTCGATGTGGAAACTTGGTAGAGGAGGAAAGAGCGGCCAAAGAAACCACAGCCCTGCAAGCAGTGGGCGGCGCAGCGGTGAATGCTGGGCTTTGTAGTCGCTGAGTCCACGCCCCGCCCCCTCGTCTCGGACTTGTAGCGATTGGGTAGTCTCTGAAACGTAGTTTTTTTTTGTTTTTGTTTTTTTTAATAGGAAGAGGTATTTTTGAAACAAGATGTTAAGGAAATAAGCCAGTAGCAAAACACCTAACCCTATGGTCAGAAAGTGATGTGTAAATTTTTAGTCTGTGAATTTTTCATTATTTCAATTCTGTTATCATTAATGTCCTTGACTATAAAAAAATAAAAATACCTATTTCCTTAAGATTGAAAAGCCTATATAAAGTGCTCACTAGATGTCAGTAAGTATAATAGCTGACGCACCTTC
>NW_004949101.1:2829513-2832186 GCF_000317375.1 Microtus ochrogaster | reverse complement strand
AACAGGCTTAGGCCTTATATAGGTCTTCATAGGGGAGGAGTTTTTCCTGAGAGATTTTCAGGGTGGGAATTGCTCAGATTTCAGTTCCTTGAGCTCAGCTTTGCTAGATCTCGTGCTCAGGGATTGGTTCGTTTTCCTGCTCAGGGATTGGTTGGTTGGTTTTCTGCTTAGTTGGTCAGAAGTAGATTTGGCTCTGGTTTCAGGGCCAAAGTGTGGTTCTTTCACTGGCCCATTTTAGCCTTGTGGCTCTAATTTCAGTGCCAGAGTATATTTCCTTCACTGGCTCTGATTCTAGGGCCAAAATGTGTGTCTTTGGCTGTCCCTTTTTCCCTACAGGAGCTTCTCTGTGTAACAACTGTAGCCGTCCTGGGGCTTGCACTGTAGACCAGGCTGGCCTTGAGCTCACAGAGATCTGCCTGCCTCGACCTTCCAGTGCTGAGATTAAAGGCATGTGCCACCACCTTCTGGCCATCTTTTTTTTTTATATTTATTTATTATGTATACAATTTTCTGTCTGTATGTATATCTGCAGGCCAGAACAGGGCACCAGACCTTATTACAGATGGTTGTGAGCCACCATGTGGTTGCCGGGAATTGAACTCAGCACCTTTGGAAGAGCAGGTAATAATGCTCTTAACCACTGAGCCATCTCTCCAGCCCCATCTTTTTTTTTTAACTGCTTTTTAAAATTACTTCTTTGTGAGTTTTGTACAGTGTGTTTTAATTATATCCACTCTCTCCAATTTTTCCCAAATCTGCCCCACTTCCCCATCTACCCAACTTTGTGTCTTTTTTTTAACCTTTTAAGTTCCATTTGCTTTGCCAAAGTATTCCTGGATAAATGTAGTCTTCCACTGTGTAGTAGGAGGGAGCGGACCGTGTCCCACCACCCGGCTAGCTTAATCCCCGAAATAACCATAAAGAAATTGTATTAATTTAATTACTGTCTGGCTCATTATATCTAGCCTCTTCTTGATCTAACCCATTTCCGTTAATCTGTGTATCACCACGAGGTCGTGGCTTACTGGGAAAGATTCAGCGTCTCTGACCTGTTGACTTTATGGCGGCTCTCTCTATCTGTTGGTTTCTTCCTCCCAGAATACAGTTCTGTCTTTTCCACCCATCTAAGTTCTGCCCTATCAGGCCAAGCAGTTTTCTTTTCTTTTTTTTTTTTATTGCTTAACCAATGAAAGCAACACAAATACTGAAGGACCTCCTACACCACAACTGGAGCATGGCCAGCTTCCCAGGGGTTGCCTTCTTAGAGAAAACCAACCCTTTCCAGCAGCTAATTGTTAATTTCCCCACTGTCAGGAATGGGGCTGTGGGCCTGACTCTGTTCGGGGTTGTGGTCTAGCTTGGGTTGGCACAGTTCTTGCACATGCTGTCACAGATGTTCATGTGTGCAGCTGCCCTGCTGTGTCCAGATATTTTCTGTGGTCACCTGGCTCTTTCTGCCTCCTCTTCGATGATGATCCCCGAGCTGAGGGGCAGAGGGAGGGGGAGGAAATTGAGGCAAAGACACTGGTACTTAGGCAGGTAGTGGGGGTGGGTGCAATAGCCTTCTTATTTTTTAATGTCTCTGTAGCTTTACTCTTTGTAGAGATTGGAGACATGTCTTTTCAGATTGGTGTCTTTCCTTTAGTAACATGAGCTTAAGTTTTTGTCTCATAAAACCTTTCAAGATTGATGTCTCTCAGGATTCCAGGTTTCATAAGGGCAAACTCTTATTTGGAATGTGGGCACAGCTGCAATTGGACTTTCTCGTTATTGGCGCGGCTGACATGGGGACTTATTATTAATTATGAACTGTTGGCCTTAGCTTAGGTTTTTCCTCCAACTAGTTCTTAACTCAAATTAACCTGCTTCTATTATTCTATGTTCTGCCTCACGGCTCAGCTACCTCTCCTCTGTACAGTATGTCCGACTTGTTCTCCATCTCACTGGTGTCTCTCTGTGCCTAGATCTCTCTTCCTTTCTCTTCCTGGAAATCTCACTGATCCTCTCCTGCCTAGCTAGTGGCCATTCATCATTTTACTACACCAATCACAGCCAACATCTCTCCATACAGTGTACAGATATTTGCAACACATGGCTGTCGGTACTTTCTTTATAATAAGATTGTATGCCGTCATGGTGGGTTAAGTCAGTTAACGAGCCCTTCCAATATCTAAAGCAGTTTTAAAAAAGATGTAGAAAGTTCTAGGCAAGTCTGTTTTCAGTTCATCTTCTAGGAGAGCAGCATTTTATCAGGTTTGCAATAACCGTTGTTGAAGCCAGCCACCTGGGAAAATGTGTCCTGTGAGTGTCCCTGAGAACCCCTACACGTGTTTACCCTGACCACATGAAATTAAGTAACTGTCCCGTGCTGTGTATACTGTAATTGAATTAACCCATCATCTCAAATTAATAAGGGACTTTTCTCTTTCTCTTGGGTACAGGAGAAAAAATGTCAGTCCTCACTTCTCCCAGAGGGAAGGTAGAGGTGGTTCATTGCCGAAGAACAGAATCCCAGGATATCTTTTGTATCAAAAGCCTCATTAGAAAATTTACTCAGAAGCTCTTTGGGAGGATAAATATCATCTATCTTCTGTAAGTACATGGCTAAGTAAGTTCAGGAATGCTCGTCAGTTTTACTACAGGGCTGGGGGAATGTAGCGTAGAGACAGCTTT
>NW_004949101.1:2824198-2828703 GCF_000317375.1 Microtus ochrogaster | reverse complement strand
GAACTAGCTCTTGTAGACCAGGCTGGCCTCGAACTCACAGAGATCCGCCTGCCTCTGCCTCCCGAGTGCTGGGATTAAAGGCATGCACCAGCACTGCCCAGCAAATCTTTCCTTCAGTTTCTAATTTTTATTAAAAAAATAACATATCCTATTACTTTTGTATTTCATAAGGCTGCACCACAGCTCTTGATATGCGTCCAGATATTAATGTGCTTGTGTTGTCCCTTTTCACATGGAGCCAGGGATGGCCTGTGTGATCCATAGACAGTAGCAGAAGGGATACTTTGTGACTTCAAGTCTAAGGCACACGGAATCTTGCAGCTTCTCCTGACCTCTCAGAATTCAGCTGCCATGCCGATCAAAGTTTGCAGCCCGTAGCTACTGGCAAGTCTTTAGAACGGCCCTCAGCCTGCAGCCACCCTCTCCTGCCAGCCATGCATGCCAGTGCTTTCAGTCATTGCATCTCCGCAGCCTCCAGCTGCAGCCACAGTTGACTCTTAGCACAAAACTTGCTCGACTGAACTCACAGAATCACAGCCCAGTCAAGAGTCTTCCCCTTACGTCATTAAGTTCTTTGGGGTTTTTTTGCTGCAATGTGCAGAAGATAAGTGTTTTTGCGTGACATGTATAATTTGTTCATTTGGTTAGGATCATCATGGAGAGACTAGGCCTAGAGACTGTAATGTATGATCTGTAGAGGAGAAAGTAGAATAGAATTTAATCCCCAGAGGGGTAAGAGCGTTGGTTACATTTTTGTCTCTGGGACAAAATACTGGGCAGAAAAGACATAAGAGAAGGGAGATTTGCCTGGGTGCATTGTTCTAGAGGGTACGCATGTCTACCATGGCAGGAGGGGCGTGGAGAGAGAGCTTGCAGCATGGCTTATTCACATCGCAGCAGATCAGGAAGCAGACATCTCAGGCCAGAACCAGTGGCAGATAGAACCTCCAGGGCCCACCCCCAGAAGCCCACTTCTGCTAGCTAAGCCAAACGTCTCAAAGGCCCAGTCTCCCAGAATACTACTACCAGCTGGTCATGAGTGTTCAGAACAAGACCCCCAGGGTACCTTGTTCATTAAGTCCACAGCGACAAGAAAAGAAAGAGAGGAAAATCTTACCTATGTCAATACTCCATAGTAAATGTATGTGGACTGAACTCTTCTGTACAAAGATTAAGATGGGCATGTTGGCTAAAAAAACAAAACAAAAATATAAAATCACATAAAGATTTAAAGTAAAAGTATTGGGAAAAGAGATTTGTACTAGTTGCCTGTACACTAAGTCTTGTACTAGTTGCCTGTACACTAACTAAGTCTTGTACTAGTTGCCTGTACACTAACTAAGTCTTGTACTAGTTGCCTGTACACTAACTAAGTCTTGTACTAGTTGCCTGTACACTTACTAAGTCTTGTACTAGTTGCCCGAGGACTTGACGTTCTGCAGTCACTTAGTCCGGAAGGCAAGCTGGGTCTTGAAGCAATTTTGAAGGTAATTTTTCTTTCCTCAGTTGGTAGCTAGGAAAGTCCAGCTGTGCTGTGTGGAAAAGGTGTAGTGAAAATGTAATTCTGTAAGTCAGGCAAGGGGACCCAGTGCCTGTGATCCCAGGATTTGAGAGGCTGAGACTAGAGTACCCTGGAGTTCAAGGCCAGAAACAACTATTGTGCTAATGTGGTCCTTATTTCAGAGGCGTGGTGACCAGCCTAGAAGCCAGTGTCGAAGGGTAAATTTACGTTTTCATTCCCTGGAGCGTCAAGAACATCCACTCCCAAACCTACCTCTCTTTCATTTTTCCAGGCCAACTCCTGGCCCTTTGCCAGGCTGTCCTAAAGGCTTAATGACTGATTTTTTTGAGACATTTCTAAAAATAGTGATTTCTTTCTTTTCATTTTCTTTCTTTCTTTTTTTCTTTCTTCCTTTCTTTTTTTATTAAATTGCTCATTCACAGGTCTACAGAAATGAGCAAACCTTATCTCATTTATAAAATGGTCAGGATAAAAATGAGCCAACCAGGCAAGAGAAATAAACTCAGGAAGTGAAGCTACCATGTTGAGAGCAGACACCACACAGTGGCCAGGATGGACAGAGCCCCGCTTCCCGTTTGCGTGTGAAGAATTCAAGGGAACACTGAGGTCTCTCGCTCACTCATTTAAACAAAGCCCAAAGATGCTGCCTCACCAAGATTCCCACCAAGTGCATTTGAGAAAAGTTTTGTTTGTATTTGGGAAGTTCCTTAAACCAGTGGAACAAATGAGACATTTGTTACTCCAAAGAAAGACGTTCTGGTTTCCATTGCTGGGCAATATCTTTGAGCTTTAATGTGATTTGTGTGAAGTACATACAGTATATGCATCTGTCATGTATACACACAGACATGCTATGTACATGTGTCTAAGGTCCCTATAGCTTGTGTTTGAACTATTACAAAGAAAGCTTAAAATCCATCTTTTAAATGCCTTTTTGTTTCTACCCATATCCTCCCCCATCCCAGAATGGGTTTTATCTGCCCTCCTTACCCCCCTTTTGATCCCAGAATGTTTTTTATCTGCCCCTAGAAGGACACAATGACCAAGGGGCAATAACAAATGGAAATTATGTACGCAAAAGAATAATGCTACATAAGTCACTTTTTATTGTGGCAGCTATTTGGAAATTGTAGCGCATTTTCCCCATTGAAACAAAGTTGTTCCTGGCTGGCTTCCCAGGCCAACCCATGAAAGCTTACTTAATCCATAATGTCTGTGCAATATGGTACCATGTTAATTGTACTATAGAACCCAACCGCCACCCTAAGGTTCCCATGGATAAATGCATTTCAAGTTAAAATTGAGATTCCAGGAACACAGTGTCCCTTGCTTCCCTGGGGCAATGGCAGCTCTCTGTCCCCAGTCCTTGCCCACCTCTTCCTTTCCACCACTGCTGTCCAAGTCATATCTGATGTTTGTGGAGTCTTGTGTGGTGGGTGTTTTTTCTGTGTGAACGAGAGGGATGGTTCTCAGCCATAGCTTATGGTCTAGGGCTGAAAAATACAGAAGACCAGGAAAGAAAGAGAGAGAGAGAGAGAGAGAGAGAGAGAGAGAGAGAGAGAGAGGGAGAGAGACTGAGGGAAAGAGAGGGAGAGAAAAAGAAAAGGAGAGAGAGAAGAGAGAGAGAAAAAAGAGAGAGAGAGAGAGAGTGTGTGTATTTGCTGAATTGAGAAATTGTGGGCCTGCACTTATATTTTAAAACCACACAAAGTACTTATTCCAATGGAAAACTACTCCCAACATGGAGGAATCTGAGCTGGGGTGCTGAGGCACACTTGCTATCCCAGCACTGTAAAGCTAAGGCAAGAGGATAGTGAGCTTGAGGTCACCAAATAATGAGAAGTTACTTCAGAGAAAGGGAATAGTGTTGGGAAGGAAGATGTTGAAAGTCAGGGTTATCTGTGGGATGCAGTAACTCCTGACCTCTGGTTTGAAAGTGTCTTTAAGATAATACTTAACTTTATTTAGCTAAGCAAGTGAAAATTACCTTTCAATTTATATGTGAATATTCTTCACATGTTTAACTGTAGCATGAATAAAAATCCAGAGACTGATGTTGGGGTTCAGCCCTCATTCTGAGAAGTCCTGGAGGCAGGATCGCCATTTCGGACTGAGGTAGAAGGGCCAGTGACTGGCTGTTTTGCTCTTCTGACCTTCAGGTTGGACCCCAGCATCTCTCCCTGGGTTTTTATTAATTGTGCTACAATTAACTGTATACTGGCTTTGATCAGACCTTTTGCTGTCTTGGCGTACCACAAGACAGGCTGGCAGGTAGGTAGGATGGTTGTGATAGTCTTCTGGGGATAACCAGCTACAGTAAGAGCTGGAAGGCTGCTGCTTCTCGTCCTGTAATTAAGGCATCAGGAATCCTTAGCTTACACGAACTGGGTCTCCATTTCTGCAGCTATTTCAGGTGATGTTGCATGTGATGCTGATTTTGTTGTTAAGTTGGCACATCTGGAAAGAAGGACCCTCAATTAAGGAACCGCCTTCATCACCTTGGTCTGGGGACATGTCTGTGGGCATTTTCTTGATTTCTAATTGATAGAGAAGAGCACGCTGTTGTAATTTGAAAAAACGGCACACAAGAGAAAGACACCATGTGACAGGGCTTGCATGGAGGGTTTTTTTATTGGGGGAAAGAGACTGGGAAAAGGGGGGGGGAGAAAGACAGGCCTCTGGAACAGGAGTGGCAGAAGAGAAGAGAAGAGAAGAGAAGAGAAGAGAAGAGAAGAGAGATGGGAGGTGGGCAAGGCCCACCTTTTGAAAGAGAACATAGGGAATGTGCACAGGAGGTGCTCTTAGTGACAACAGCGAGGACGTATCCTGTCAGAACTCCAGGGACAGGCCAGCACAGATGCTGAATACTAACACACAGAACACTGAGTGCTGTGGTTGCTACACAGGTGGGGCCTGGAATGAGAAAGGTAGTTTGGTGCTGGAGAGATTATCAATTAAAGCACTTGTTGCTCTTCCAGAGGAC
>NW_004949101.1:2810256-2823277 GCF_000317375.1 Microtus ochrogaster | reverse complement strand
TCCAGAAGGATATAATATTACCTAAGTAAACAGGAAGTGCATTATAACCAACTTCCAAAACTTTAGAATTGACAGAGACATCTTGCTGCCTGGACAGTCACCCTAAGTTTTTCTGTATCGTTGGAGCATCCCATCTTCAGCCCACAGGCTCATAGTATCCAGCAGACTTTTTCATGAAGCAGGAAATTTCAAAAACAGGTCTATTTTTATTGGCAGTTTGTCAGTCACTTTCTTCTGTGTCCTGCAGAATGTCTAGCAGACTCTTATAAAGCAGGAACCCCAAAGGATCATCTCACCTTTAGGCAACTTCAGAAGTCCTTTTTCTGTGAGTTCTGCATGTCTTGTTCATATAGCTTAACATCAAGCAGTCCAGGCAAGAGCAGTTTCTTGCCCAATGATTAATAAATGCCATAAATAGCCTCTTCACTGCCCATCTTCCTCTTAAAGTAGATTGGTGTTGCCAGGAGCAGATGTGTCTCATGTCATGAAAAGTCTAAAGTTCTTAAAACATTTTAAATGCCATATTCTGTAGTCTTTGAAAGGTTTGAAGAATGCCTATCTAACTGAAATATATCACTATAAATCTAGAAAACCTACCTAACATGACTACAAGCTAGACTATTATAGATGATTATCTATTAACCTATATTTCTTATTTATACATTACATTTTTAAATGAGCTGCACAAACACAATAACTTAATCAAGAGCAGAAATACACATATGCAGTATAACAAAATTGACCTTAAATTTGTATCAATAGACCAATATACATACCAATGCAAAGTATCCATCTCTATAGCATACCCCCTTTAAATGTAAACAAACACTTATAAACAATATTTGGGAAATTGGGCATAGTTCTCTCCAAACTGCTTCTTGGTTTTTGTTGGGCAAAGTAATTTGGGGTGTTCATGGAGACCTTTTGTGGGGTCTTGTTGCATCAAACCATATTAGTTTGGAAGGATTCCACAGGGCCTCATCCTCTGTGGAAACAAAGGAAGACCCTCTTTTCCAAAGCAACATATCCTTAGACCCATATTTTAAAATCAAGATACCTTTAAAGTATATATGTTGGCTTATCCTAGCAGTCCCAGAATCAAATGTCTCTCTGCAGTGAAAAAATTAAAAAAAAACACAATAGTATACATAATCCAGACTCTCTGTGTATATTCCATCTTTACATTGCTTTTTTCTTTATTCCTTTAATCTATGATTGTCTGTCTCTTTAAAGACTGTTTTATTTATTTATTTTTATTTTTTTATTTTTTTGGTTTTTCGAGACAGGGTTTCTCTGTGGCTTTCTTTTCCAACTCTCTATACTCTTTTTCTTCTCTCTCCTAAGCCTACATACATTTATCCAACACTGTGACCCATTTAGAGGTCTTTTCCATCTGAATTTGTCTTTATTGTATATATGTAATCCTTTTCTGACCAGGACTGCTTCTTAAGACCTAAGCAGTAGCATTGCTAGGACAAATACCACCCTGCCTGCTTGCTCTGCTCAGTCCAGCATTCCTGCAGTCCATTCACTGCCTCTGAGACTGCTGGGTGGGAGCCATGCTCATCACCTCAACTTTGATAACCAAACAGCCCAAGCTGCCACCAAGTAACTTGCAGCGAGCTGCTAACAAACCCCATTTAAATGCTTGGCCTTCTGAAAAGGCCAGAGTTTGCGCTGGCAGCATGGCCCAGAAAAGCCGCTATTCCAAAACCACACAGCTGTTTTTCTGCTACTGCTGAATCAGGAAGACCTCTCTTAAAGGAGCTGCAGCACGCTGTCAACAAGCAAATCCCATATGGGGAAAAATGTGGCTAAACTTTGTTTCTTAGTGTCTAGAATTCCTTTCTAAGTCCACTCAGGTTTTATGTGGATTTAGCTAGCACACATTGGAGTGCCAATTTGTTGTAGGGGGCCGCTAGTTTGTTCCTGGCTGCTCAGCCCCGAAATAATCACACAGAAACCATGTTATTTGCAATACTGTTTGGCTAATAGCTTAAGTGTATTTCTGGCTAACTCATATCTTAAATTAACCCATCTCTATCAATCTGTGCATCACCACGAGGCTGTGGCTTACCGGGTAAAGCTCCAGTATTTGTCTCCAGTGGGGCTACATGGCTTCTCCCTGATCCCACCTTCTTTCTCCCAGCATTCAATTTGGTTTTCCCCACCCAGCTCTACTTTGCCCTATCAGGCCAAGCCAGTTTCTTTATTCATTAGCCAGTCATAGTCACAGCATGCAGAGGGTAGCTGAGGCTAGAGATACGGCTTAGTGATAGAGTACTTGCCTGCCATTGGTGAGGCCCCAGGTTTAAAAGCTCATTCCCTAGCAAGAGAGAGCTGGGGTGGAGAGGTAGAGGGGAAGGGGAGGGGAAAGAGAGGAGCAAAAACTCAGGGTGCACCGGAGCATAGGAAAGTACTAGATGTGAACCTGGGAGCATGCTTGTAAGCGCCATTCCTCTGTGGTTTCTCCTCCAAGTTCCTGCCTTGAGTTCCTGCCCTGACTTCCCTTAGTGATCGCCTATGACCTGGAAGTGTAAGATGAGCTAAGTTGCTTTTGGTCCTGGTGTTTATCACAGCAATAGAAAGTGAGCTGGTGACTAAAGATACTCAGGTTCTGTGTAACTCAGCCTTGGGACCTGGGCTCGGGGTTTGGAAGAACCCTGCATAAGAGTGCCAATAAAACTGACTCTAAATGCAGCTTTGCCACTTGTGCACAGGTGATCAGCCCATCTCAGTTTTCCCAGGACCTTCCTGGCTTTTAGCATGGAGTCTCATGTCTCAAGTGACACCTTAGTCCCCAGCAGAGGACAGTTGACCACTGTAACTGTCTATAACTGTGCTGGTGTACATCAACACAGTGGTATTGCTACCTTGGAGAAGGTGGAGGAGGTATGTGATAGAACGGTGTTCTGCTCACTGTGCCAAAGAAGGCTATTGGATATTTACTGTGATAAATGTGGCACTTTTAGTGAAAACCTAATTTTAAATAACAACTTGACTGATGTCTTCATACACCCTGAACAAACACACCCACACTTTGAGCAACATCATTTTCACAACTCTAGCTGTAACCAGACCTCACGCAGCAGCTCCAGAACTCCAGGGGCCCCAGGAAGAAGAGGATGGCCTGCCTTCACCCCACTTTGGTTGTCTCTACTAATGTGTGTATTTTCATTCTTTTCACAGAGAAAAGGCAAACCTTGCTGTTACCCTCTGTAATGACAAGGAGGAGATCATGGCCCATGGCATCTTCTTGGACTACCCCAACTGGAATGTTGCCAAGCAGGACAACTGGGTATCCGTGTTCGAGGAGCTTGACAATGAAATCCCGTGCACAGTAAGAAAAACACACAGCGTGTTTATTGGAACAACCCGACTGGGAGGGAGGGCCTGGTGTCAGACCAGCATCATCTCAGTTTCTGGGTCGAGACATCCAACCCTCATGCATACCATAGCAACATCATAACATGTTAAAAACAAAACGATAAGATGCTAGAGCCAAGGGGGGTCCAGAGTACATAGGATGGGTACCTGATGGCCCCATCAGCCAACTGCCCCCAAGGCCTACCTTGTGCTTTTAAATTAACAAGATCTGGAAATAAAAAATTGGTGTTCCTACTATGTATATCTAGATACCCTACGTATGTCTGTGTGTCCTTTGTGAGGTCTGTGATATCCTAGGGAGGCCTCTGTCACCTAGCAGTTGCCCTAGAAATGACAACAGAGCTTAAAACTTAGACTGTGTAATGTTTAAAATGCCCTGGTGGAGGGTGGCGCCTTTGATGTCAGGTAGCTATTATGGATTTGACATTAGCTAGTCTGCATTGGAATGTGCTGCAAATATAAAACATATACTAGATTTGAAGTGCTAACTAGGGAAAACTGTGTAAAGTATGCCATTTTTTTTTTTTTTTTTTATTATTCCGGTAATAGTTGAAAGGCTGAAGCAGTAGGATTGCCTTGAGTTCAAGTTAGTTGGTGTTATGTAGTGAGTAATTGTCCAGCCAGGTCATTGTCACAAGACCTTGTCTCAAAGGCAATAAATAATTCACTATAACAATTTTTATATTATGTGTTAATTATAAAATGAACATATTAGGTTAAATAAAACACTTTAAATCTACATATTCGTCCTTACTCTTGTGTGTATGTGTGTGTACGACTATGCTGTGTATGTATATGCACATTCATATGTGTGACTGAGGGAGCACACATGCCATACATACATGTCTGTGGAGGTCAGGGCAATCTCAGGTGTCAGTCCTTACCTCCCACCTTAATTTGTGCCAGGGTCTCGTTTTGTTGTTTATCTGCGGCATCTGCCACGCCACCTGGGCCTCAAGCTCCCAGGAATTTGCCTTCCTCTATCTCTCACGTTCCTGTAGGAGGGCCAGGATTATAGGCAGGCGTGCTAAATGTCTGGCTTTTCTATGTGTGTTTTGGGGATTGAACTCAGATCCTCACACTTACAAGCACACAGCAAGCACCTTTGCCCGCTGAGCCATCTCCCCAGAGCCAGTTCTATTCTTTCTAAATGTATTTGCCAGAAAATGTGAAATTGCAATTTGATTTGCATTTGTAAGTCACATTATTTTTCTGCTGAGCTACACCGATTAAGCCTTAATTAGTCCTCAGTGTATTTTCTATCTCATTAGCATTTGGAACTGAAGGAATGGTTTTTGTCTTAAAGATGTTTAGGGAGTAAATCCTAAATTATCTAGATAAATCAAGCACGTAGTAAGCTATGTGCTCCGAGGCAGATGTTGAGGAAGTTAATGGGTTAAACCATTAATCTAGAGAAAGGGCCTAGAACCCTGTAGTCTGTTGTTATCTGGAGTTGAGAGTTTGTGCTATATGCTTTTTGAGAATTTCTAAGGTCACAGGTCAAACTCGTGATTTCTTTCTTGCCAATTCCTGCTGAGTGCTTCCGAGTCAGAGGTTAGCCAACAAAAGTGGAGACAGCACATGGCTATGTAGTTGGTAACCCGAAGTTTCCTAGAGAACTAAGATCAGCTTTCTCCATTTACCGGTTCCACGCTGTAAATTCAGCTGACTAACAATAGGAAGTGTTTTTTAAAAATGTACATGTATTGAATGTATGCAGGGCTTCTCCTTGTTATTATTCCTAGACAATATAGTAAGCAGCCCCTCAAGTCACGCTTACACTCTGTTAAGACATAATAACGTACATCAGAGACATGTGCCGATCGTATCACCATTTGATACAGGGACCAGAGTTGGGCGCTCATCAATTTTGGTATCTGCAGAGGTCCTGGAACCAACACCCCAAATACCGAGGGAGGAGCAGCTTTACTAAGAAATCAGGAAGCAGGAGGTTCCCACTTCCCCAGTGGAAATGCATGTACGATACTCACCTTTCGGTGTATTTCCATTATTTCTAGAACCTTCATGAATACAGGAACCGAGAGATGACCATAAAGGAGCACTAGTATTATTTAGGCCAGCTAATCATCCAAGAGTCAGAGAACAAAGCCCCTTTAAAACTCGGATTCCGAAAGCCACGTGAGACTCTTGCTTCTCTGCATTTTTAGCTCCCAGGTTTTCTGGATCGCAGGAATAATGAGTTGATTGGGACTCCGGGAATGTTGAACAAAAAAGCCTTTGGATTCCTAATGCAGCATCTGCCTTCCATCCTTCAATTTCATAAGAGAATCTCTCCCTCGTGTCCCATGAATAGAGCAGCAGCTGCTGGCTCAGGAGCCCCAGGGAAAGGGTGATTGTCTTTCACTTGGCATAGACACCCCCAAAGGCAAGACTATGGAGTCCGTAATCGATTTCACTCCCCTGCAGGCTCTTCCCTACCCACAATTCCTCCATGAGGGCAGGAGCAGGGGCTGGGCACTCTAAACTCACAATCTCCACTTCCTTAGCTAATTCCAAGCTAGTAAGACAGAGGGCTTAAACTGCTACGTGGGTGTCTTGTCACTTTGGTGTAAGCTGTGACCCACAAATCCTGGCCAGCTCTGCCCTTGGGACTGCTCTGAGCCCTGCTCTGTCTGGTCCAGTGTTTTATCCACATGTTCTTTCTCCTGCAGCCTCTGAATACACTGTTTATGCACTTCTTCGTGGCTGTGGACGAGTATTCCACTGGCTGCCTCAAAGAGATCATTCGGTGAGTGGGTGACTCGGCACAGACGGTGGTGATGAAAGATGCCTTATGGAGTATTTTTCAAATGAAACAAAGTTCTTTGGACCCTTTAATTTGCTTATAGTTTGTTGTAACATTAATCCTCTATTAATTTAATAGCAGCAGTATTTCCAAAAGGAAATAATCTAATTCTTAAAATCCATTCTCTCTCGAGCCCCTGTTTTTAACTGCTATCACTTGAGGCCAACAGGTAGTGTACTAATTTAAAGAACTGGATCGAGGTGGTCAGGAACGAGGGAAGACTTGCAGACTTATGTGTTTTCAGTGTAAGATTTCCTCGGTCTTTTCTTTAGAAGTTTACATCGACATGACAGCCCGCAGAAGCATCCTGAATAGCAGGGTGTGTGGAAAGATGATGAGCAGGGCCATTGAGCTGTGGCGATGCGTCTCTGACAGCCTGTACAGACCGCGGGGTGGGGGTGGGTGGCTCAGCTTTCAAGTCACTTTGTAATGTCACACCAGACCATCCAGATGCCAGGTCAGAGGTTAATGTCAGCAGAAATCTGGTGTGCTGCTTGGGCGTCATGCCCTTTATTCGCTCGACCTCCACCAGACAGACAGGAGGGGAGCTCTTTGGAATCGAAGGAAAAGTAGAGAGGAAGGAAATCGCCCAGGAGATGCTCTGGCCCTGACTAGCAGGGAACAACTGAGTCCGTGTGACTTTCCAGACACCTCATTTTCTCAGGGGCAGGCAATGTGGTTGCTTTGTTACTAACACCGTCCCATCCCATCTTTCTTCCCCAGGACTGTGTTCAAGGCAGTACCAGAACTATACTTCATATTCCTTATAGTGCCAACATATGTGAGCCTAGGTAAGGTCCTCAACAGCCCGGTGTCCCCAGAA
The DNA here is from genome assembly GCF_000317375.1 of Microtus ochrogaster. Lineage (NCBI taxonomy): Eukaryota > Metazoa > Chordata > Mammalia > Rodentia > Cricetidae > Microtus > Microtus ochrogaster. Next base: position 2,816,261 of record NW_004949101.1, on the reverse strand, counting down.
ACTGGCAAGGAACTGAAGCTGAAAGTAGCACTCTTGGGAATGGGAAAGAAGATTGGTCACTGGACTTTAAGCATATCATGTTGGTACTTGATTATAGCCAGTAAATTTCCAAGTGGAATGGGGACCCCATTTTTTTTTTCTGAAATCTTGAAGTTATCCCTTGATTAAAGGATACATTTCTTTCTGTGGTTTAGGTTCAACCCTGATAACTGTGTTTGACCTAGTGGGGAACATACCATGTTTGACCTATGATGAAGATTTTGCAGTGCACATATGTCACAGGCATGACCACTACCCTCAGCTGCATATTCGCAAAGCCAGGTACAGTTGGCATAGTGCCTGTGTGATGTAAACTTCATGGGATGGTCATCTTTATAAGAAACTCCCCCCATTTAGATATTCAAGGCAGGGTTTCTCTGTGTAGCCTTTGCTGTCCTGCAACTCTCTCTGTAGACCAGTCTAGCTTTGAACTCACAGAGATCTGCCTGCCTCTGCCTTCCAACGTTCTGGGATTAAAGGCATGTGGCCACCACTACCCAGTTATAAGAGACTTTTTAATCAGTCAGTTAGATTAAATTTTTGTGATACTCATAACATTCGTTTGGCGATTCCTAGCATCTCCCTAGATGGCGTAATTAGCAGGACTATCTGGTATTTCTCATTTGGTTCTGTGTAGCTGGGGACTTATGCATTTACTAGTAGGAGCTTCTAAAATAGCCCTTAATCCTGCAGCAAGTAAGAAAACTCTCAAATAAAACAAACTTGAAAATGAATCTGCCTATTTAGTGTTCCTCGTAAAACCCACCCGTGTTCTAACACTTAGGAATAAGGACGTTGCTCATTCTGAGAGGAGTTTTCCAATTGAAGTCTTCAGTGTCTTCATGACATCATCCAAGCATAGCCGTTTAAGGGTACAAATGTGGCGAGGTCTGTTTTCCAAGGTAGTCTATCCCATCTTTTGCTGTGTTTCCCCCCTGTAGTGTGACTTCCCCAGTCCTCTTGTTAGCTGTCGGGCTGTGTGTGTCCTCTGTGTGACACCAGGCAGTTGTGCACACTCTCACCAGCACAGCTTTGAGGAGGGGTGAACTAAGTCTTGGAAGCTTCTACCTGGCTCTCCTGGGATGTTTGCTCTGCAGGCAGTGAGCCGCACGCTGAGGTCCTCCACCCTGGGATGGCTGTGACAGAGAGGAGAGGCCTCCATGTTGGCGTGGGTGTCAGCTCCAGCCCAACTAAATGTGATAGTCAGCACCACACACAATGTGTGTGTGAGCCATTGTGGACAGTCAGTGGTAGGAAAGCGGGCACAGAGGCGGTCCCTTCAGGTGTAGGCAGGCAGGGAAATGAATCACAATGAGGTGAAAATGAACATTTAGGGGAGTCTGGTGCTGGGTGGCTTGTTGCCAGTATATTTAAACACAGCATAATTTGAGAGAAAAGTTTCTTGGTGGAAGGCAATCCCTGGCTTACAAGGAAGCATAATTATAGTGAAACTCAACTCAGGGCTTATCATTTCTTCCAAGAAGATGGGTTATGGAAATAGGCTGCTTGCATTAGCTTAAGAACCTAAGAAAGAATCTGGGCTGGTCTTGGTCATATAGTCAGCATAGAGATCATTTGGGCTATTAGCCACCTCTGGTATTGGTTGAGCGAGTTTGGGGGAGTGTAGTAATAGGAGCGGTGGGGCTGCGTCCCCAGCACCCCGGCTGCCTGGCTAGCTTATGCCCCGAAATAACAACACACAAATTGTATTCATTAGCTCTAGCCCTTACTGGCTAATTCTGATATCCTGATCAACCCATCTCTAATAATCTGTGAGCACCGGTCTTACCAGGAAGATTCTAGCCTACATCCATCCTGGGTCGGAGCTTCATCGCATGTGTCTGCCCGGGAGAGCGGAGCATGGCCTCTCTGAGGCATCTGCCCCCGAGAGGAGAGCTGTCGAGTCTCTGAGCTCACTTCCTCTTCCTCCCAGCATTCTATTCTGTTTACTCCTCCCACCTATGTTTTAACCTATCAGGGCAAGCAGCTTCTTTATTTAATTAACCAATGACCTTCCTCCATCAGGGGAGCCCCTGGTTACATAGATAATGTAAGGGTCATTTAGACTATTAGACATCTCTGGTCCTGGTTTTGGGAACTTGATAGGGCCTGGCCCAACAGAAAATTCAGATCACTGGGCTATTAATCACTTCCAGTTCCCAGCTTTCTGCAAAAACAGTTCATATGTCCTTCCCTTTCTGGTTGTTTAAAATTTCTGTTTTCCCTGAAGATCTATGGGCACAAGGACCTTTGTGTTCCCAACATGCCAGGCTAAGGGGACACCTTACTACACTATGCTGAGGCCCCAAGTGAGGATACTTAACGGCCTTGTTAGAGTTCCAGCCTAAGGTGAGGACAAGCTAGCCTGCTTTGAAATAGGAGTGCATTGGGAAGTCATTTCACAGTGATGATTGCTCCCCTGTGAAGCATAAATTGTACCCTCCTCGCCCATTTCCATATTTGATGAATTTACTTTAGAAAAGCATCAAATTTGGTTGTTATAAAGAGGCAAGAGCATGTAGCATTACAACATAGTTTTTAAGAGTGTGTAATGATGACATTCTAGATCTAGATTTTTGGTTCCGCCATTCACCAGATGAATAAATTTGCAAAACAGAATTGATGCTCTGGGGTCACATGTCTCTCTGTTAGCAGTGTAGTGTGTAGACACCAGCACAGAGCTCTTGGCAACAGTCTATGACCTAACTTAAGTCTGATGGTGTACTTCTGATTACATGTAACATGTAAAAGAATTGATGCTCTGGGGCCACATGTCTCTCTGTTAGCTGTGTAGTGTGTAGACAACAGCACAGAGCTCTTGGCAACAACCTATAACCTAAGTCTGACAGTGTACCTCTGATTACATGTAACAATCCAAGAAGCACTAAATATTATTTACGCAGGGGCTGGAGGCTTGCCTACTTTGTGCAGTTCAGTTTCCTGTGGTTAATTCTAGCACCATATATATCACAGAGGGGCTTGTCTGCAGTAAACAATAAGGATATTAGTTCATAAGAGGGAAGGACACAGAGAAATAAATACAATCTCACATCCCCACCCCCAAGAATAGCCCTCTGAGTGTTTACCCATTCCACTAGGGCACATACATATAGTAGATGCTACCCCATTCAACAGAGTGAGTTGCTTCCATAGCAACCAATCACAGAGAGTCATGCTGAATAAAAGAAGGCAGATGGAGAAAAAAAATATCTAGGGGTTACCTCAGTTTGATGAGGTCTACAACAGATAAAGCTACCGTGTAGAAATCAGGTGGGTGATGCTATGCTAAGAAGGGCAAGTGAGACTGGCAGGGACAAGAGGGGGTTCTGCAGCAGGAGGGAGGCAGTGCTGCTGAGTGCTAGGTGGCCTGAGCTCATCAAACTATCTTCTGAAGGTCATGGAAGGTCATGCGCTTTCTCACATGTTGCCATACCTCCATGAAGAAATAAAAACTTCAAAACTTCATGTAGACGGCCTCTTGAGCTTGGTCTGAGGGGATGAATTCAACCAGAGAGGCAGAGTGGGCAAAGCGGAAGCAGGAAGCCCCTGGAATAGTCATCACCAGGCAGATAGGTGGGTGTGGCTGCTCTTCCGTGTGTGTGTGTGTGTGTGTGTGTGTGTGTGTGTGTGTGTGTGGAGGGCAGTTCCCTGGACAGGATCATCCTTAGCTGTTCAAGAAGTTGCATTCTTTAAAGACATTTTATTGACAAGTTGGCAGTGTTGTTTTTTTTTATGGGAAATTTCCATAAACCTAATAGTTATGCCTTTATCTTAATTTTATTTTAAAATCTCTCAGTTTCTCCCTGCCATTTTTACTACCTATTTGAAGGATAGGTTCTCTTAGTAAATGAATCACATTTTCAGATTAGAAACAGGAATTAAAATTGTTTATAGCTAGATAGACACATGCAAGTACTGTTGACTCCATATAGCTGTTTTGCATCCAAGGATTCAATCAAAATACTTCTCCCACAAACACCAACAAAACACACTGATAGGCAGAGTGCTTGCTTGGTTTGTGTAAGACCCTGGATTCACGCTCTAGTTCTGCAAAGAACAACGAAATCACTAAAATATTTTGAGAAAAAAAATATACTTCTGAGCCTGGCATGTTGCTACATGCTTGTACTCCCAGCACTTGGAAAGCAATAGCAAAAGGACCGTAAGTCACAGGCCATCCTGGGCTACGTGGAGAGACCCTGCCTCAAAATACAAATATACTGGGGTGGGATGGGGTGGGGTGGGAGGACTGGAGAATTGGTTCAGTAGTTAAGACCACTTACTGCTCTTACAGAGGACCCAGGTTTAGTTCTCAGCACCTACATATGACAGCTCACAACTGTAACTCCAGTTCCAGGGGATCCGATACCTCCCTCTGGCCTCTGTGGGCACTGTATGCATTACACAGTATTGTGATCATATGCTCTGTTAATTATGCACCTAATATAGCAGCTCACTGTCTTTACAGTTAACATAGCTGGAGGCAAGAGACTCCCAAGGCCCCACTTTCCCCAGGGATCTACAGGCAGTTAATGGTTACCAAGGGAGGGAGTAACCACTAGTAGATTGTCCATGCTCCCTTATGGCTGCACTCTTGCTTATGCTCCTGTTAGCAACCCCAGTGAAAGTCAGGGGTCATCAATTAAAAATAAAAAGGAAAAGGTAGGAGGTGGGCTTAGTGGGGAAGAGGAGGACGATCAGCAGTAGTCGGAGGGGGACAAGGGAAGGGGATAGGACAAAGAGGCAAATAGGATTCAGGTGCACCATAGATGTGTCTGAGAACGTCACACCCACCCCATTGTTATCCGTAAGTTATGATAACAAAACCTTTCAAAAAAAGAACTTATTTTTATGTTCCAAGATGGCCTGGCTATTGTGTGACTAATTCATTTAGTTGTTAGTTGTTTATAGGAATGGTGACGGTGGTTAGTCTTGATTCTCACCCTTGATCATGTTGATCAGTACATAGGGGACTGTGTTTGTGAGGGAGTTTCCAGAAAGGGTTAACTAAGGTGAAGACATCCTGAATGTGGGCAGCACCATCCTGGAGTCTGAAGGCTCCACTGGAAAAAAGGGAAAAAAGGGGGAATCCAGAGAGCACACACATCATCCCTGTTTCCTGGTGGGCGTGTTCCTGGTGGGCGTGTTCCTGGTGGGCGTGTTCCTGGTGGGCGTGTTCCTGGTATCGCCTCATCACAGCCTCCCTACCAAGACACTGAAGCCTTTGCGCCTTTGACCTAGAATACAATTTTTCCACTGTAAATTGCTTTTCTCAGGTATTTGTCACAAGGACAAAAACACACTGACTATGACAGAAATTTAGCTGTTGTCAAGTTTTTCCAGAAAAGAGATACCATGGGAAACATATTAATATTCACATACTTAACACACATGTGGAGGCCAGAGGACAGCTTTGGTATCAGAGGAGGTTATCAGGCTTGGCAGCAAGCACACTGTTACCCACTGAGCCATCTTACTGTCCCCCAAACATTTTTAAAAATTTTAAATATACAGTTATTATGCCCATTTGTATCTTATAAATTATCAGTTTCCGGAAGAATAGTAAGAATACTTTCAACATAGACATTCTGCAAGACGTTGTTGCATTGGAAAAACTGCTTATCCATGCAGTACTGAAGCTGATATGCGCAGAAGCAGCCAATCAGAAAGCGATCCATTTCTTTCACTTTGTTAGCTTGCTCCCTGGTGCCCTGTCTGCTGTTCAGGATGTCCATAACAGGAGAAGAGACGGACAATGTGCTCAGTCGGCATCTGGCTCCAGGAAGCACTTACTGACTGTTCCAGTCGCTTTTCGGTCTCTGTGATTTAAAAACCCGACAAAGCAATCTGGGGAAAAGAGCTTATCCTGGCTCATAGTTTAAGACTCCAGCCAGGCGGTGGTGGTGCACGCTTTTAATCCCAGCACTCGGGAGGCAGAGGCAGGCGGATCTCTGTGAGTTCGAGAC
>NW_004949101.1:2806303-2810076 GCF_000317375.1 Microtus ochrogaster | reverse complement strand
GGCTCTCTCTCTAGGTTTATACCATCTAACATCCCAGTCAGGGAAGAGTGCCACCCATAGTGGGCAGCTCTCCCTGCCTCAGTAGACAAAATACTGCCCCTCTCCCCCACCCCCAGTTGTGTCCAGAGACTAACCTACCGGGATCATCCCTCTCAGGTGTGCCCAGATCTCCTCCTAGTGATCCTAGATCCTGTCAAGTAGAAAGCACTAACCCTCATTAAAGCAATTAATAGTTCCCGCTCAGTCTCAGATTCTCCCTTGCCATTTCCTTCCTCACCATTTCCTTTTCTTTTTCCTCTCTTAAGACTTACTTAGCAGGATGGCTGTGGCCTTCCACGGGGCAGGGCCCACAAAGCTAGAAGTAAACCTCTGGATACCTGAAACCAAGGTCTTGATCACGCAGCCTTTGCTGTCTCACTGTTCTGTTTGCTAGCACCACAGAGACTCCATGAGGAGCAGATACCAAGAGGGAGGTTGTCCTAATCCAAAGAGATGAAGAGGGAGCATTTATGCTAAGATAACGAAGGCACAGTAGTGAATTCAGGTGGCGATTGTGACACAAAACAGCGCTTTTGCCTGAAGAAGGTACAGACGTGTACCATTTTTAAAGCCTTTTATCCCAAACTGATAGATTGGCGTTTTAGCATTCGTGGATCTAACATTGCCGGTATCTTGAAACTTGCGTGGACTTTTACCTCAAGAGTGCTAGAAACACAGACATTGCATGGCCTCATGGAGTAGGCGTGGCTTCCTGCCTCTTAGGCTGCCGCTTTTACACTGATTTCCTCCACATTTGACATCTGTTTCATCAGTAGCTACTCGCACTGATAATTAATGGTGAGGAGCACAGTTCTTAAGACACTAAACCAGGGACGGGTTTGGGGGATGTAATTATCCCTCCGCTGTTTAACTAGCAACATATTCAGAACCGAATGAATTAGCACCATAATCCCCTCTCCTGTTTCTTTCATTCGCCACGTGGAAAATGATGCTGTAATCTGCTCTTCTAGGCAGACACTAATTAACAAAGTTACTCTTCGCTGTCTTTCATTAAGTCTGAAACAAAGCGTAGCTGCCGCCGGACACACCTTTAAAAGCCACAGTGCTCTTAATTAATCTTCAGTGGTGGGTGCGAGGTGTTCGCGGCATAGAAACCCCTGGTCTTGGGAGGGTGGGGCTTCCTTTTCCAAGTTCTCGCCAGTGTAGGGAAGACTAAGCCAGGAGAAGGGTTATGCACTGCCTGGGAGTGTTGTTAAATAGCTCGAGTTCCCCTGCATGGCATCCTGCCTATTTGCAGATGACGATGGTTAATCATGTTGGCTCAATTACTGTTTTTCAAAACAGATGAAAATTTTCTTTGTTAGAAGAGAGGAAATCAGGAACTCCGTAAATGTTAAAGGGCATGGAAATGCCAACTGCTCAAATTTGATTGTTACAGCTGCATGCTTGTATCAAATCATGCATCCCGCACAAATATGTACAATAAAGAACACATTAATAAAGAATTTAAAACTTTAACCTTTAAAAAATAAAAAGAAAACTAATATTTCAAACAATGTCTTTTTAAAAACACTGCCTTTTGTGAGGCCAGCCTGGTCCACAAAGTGAGTTCCGTGACACCCAGTGCTATATCACACAGAGAAATCCTGTCCCAACAAACCAAACCAAGCAAACAAAAATAAACAACAACAACACCTACCTTTCATTCGTGGAGGCAAATATTTCATTTACTTATTTGTTTGTTTTTCGAGACAGGGTTTCTCTGTGTAACAGTCCTGGCTGTCCTGGAACTCTGTGTAGACCATGTTGGCCTTGAACTCACAGTGATCCACCTGCCTCTGCCTCCCAAGTACTGGGATTAAAGGCGTGTGCCACCACCACCTGGCTGAGGCACCTTTTGAAAAAAATAAACATAACCTTAAATCTATTTTTACTTACTATTTGTTTATTTGTGTGCATGGGTGTTTTGTCTGCATATGTGTCTATGTACCGTGTGCATACTTGGTACTATAAGAAGGCATTGGATCTCCTGGAGCTGAAGTTACAGACAGTTGTGAGCAGCAGTGTCAGTGCTTGGAATTGAACCCAGGCCTTCTGGAAGAACAACCAATGCTGTTAACCATGGAACCATGTCTCCTACCCCAGAAGCTAATTGTATAAAACAGCTGATGGTTTTTTGCTTTTTTCAATTTGACTTCTAAGCAATTCATAGGAATTAATGTTTTGAGCTATAAGTAATCAAGATCCTGAAACATTTTAAAAGGAGATGTAGAAAAATTACAACATTTATCTTGTCACCAAATTTGGGAAATTTGTTACCAAAATGCTGCACCAGACTTGTGTTTTGGTGGTCAATCCATATGTGAGATGGATACGTGCATCCAGTCCCAGCAGTAGAGATGGCAGGGACTTACATGGCCTCTTGCATACCTTCAAGTCTTCCTAATGTATAGAAACCTTGGGTTTAAAAATTCCCCATAAGTTTAAAAATCACAGTTTCCAGTGATCATAAACTGAATGGGCCTAACTGCCAGTTTAAAAGTTCTAGAATGAACGTTTAGAAATGATGAATTTAATTTTCGTAAGGAAGACCACTAGAGGGCACAAGAGCTCTTGGAAAGAAAAAGGTAGTTCATTTTTGAGCCGTGGATGAAAAGAAAAAAAATCTAGATGCCAGCAACCCCATGTTGCCCTGTCCCATGTTGAGACAGTGTTCTTGATTTAACAAAGCAATCTGTATTCTTTAGAACTAAATTGAATTCTCTATTATTTTTTTCAAATATACTACAGTAAAATGTATTTGTGATATTTAAAATGACAGCTTTTTTAGTAGTATATTTTAAAGTCTAATTGGAGAAATGCAGACCCTTTAGCTATGGAAGATGCTTGGAGGCTGGCGGAGGAGGCTGGGAAGTCGTCTGGATGTGCAGACTGCCTCTGTGCTGTTGCTGAGGTGAACTTCCCCAGCATGTGACACCACACACCTCTCTGACTTAAGGGAAGCCAGCCTGTGCCTTTTCCTCTAGGATGGCGGTCATATAGAGCAGACAGGATGTTGCATTAGTGATGTCATCTGACAAACTGTGTGTTGCCAAGAGACTTGGCCAAACTGCCAGGAAGGGTTGTATGGGATCCAGGGCACCACCGTGTCCCTCCTGGCTCAAGGACACAGTGAAAGGGTGGCTAAGTTTGTCTTTTCATCTCTCCATCTTCCAGAAAGTCAGCCAGAGCCACCACATGGGCCATCCTTAGTTTTTGCCATGCCCTAAATTTAGAAGATACCCAATCCGCCAGATGAGGTAAAACCAAGTTCAGCTCCACTTTTGTCCGACCTGGTTCTCAGAGTCCGCTGGACATCTGAGTGCCTAAGAGAATGGCAAATCCTTCTGGGTTGGACCTTTTGTTCTCCTAAGAAATTCAAGTATTTTTTTTTAGTTGCTAGCATCGACAAGCTCATGATTTCTCCTCCCAAGCCGCCTTCTGAATGAAGATGTAAAGGAATACTACTTCTCTGAGAACCGTGTTTCTGTTGTCCTCCGTGCTGAGGGACTCTATAACCTCAGCGCGGTCATCACTGTGGGCATCACTGTGGGCATCACTGTGGGCATCACTGTGGGCATCACTGTGGGCATCACTGTGGGCATGCATCACTGTGGGCATCACTGTGGGCATGTTGAACAGCCTGCAAATGCTAGGACGTGCCTGCTGAGCGTGCCACCCTTGCACTGAGATGGCGCTGTCATCTCGTCTTCAGAGAGAGAACGAGAGAGAGA
>NW_004949101.1:2798043-2806203 GCF_000317375.1 Microtus ochrogaster | reverse complement strand
GAGAGAGAGAGAGAGAGAGAGAGAGAGAGAGAGAGAGAGAGAGAGAGAGAGGAGAGTGCTCTTAGAGACATTTTACTGCATGGATGGTTCTCCTTAGCCAGAGGCATTCTTGCCACAAGGCTGGCTTTGTCATATGCCATTTGAGACTTGGAGGCTGATGTCATCCGTTAGCATTAGCGCTTAGGGTGATGCAAGATCTTAAATTATCGATTACCCCAAGGAATGCATTTAGTGTGTTGAACAAGTTCCTCGCTATCCATTTTGGAGAAGGGCTTAAGGGACAGTGCTCAGAACTCCAAGGCTTGAATGTTTACTTCTTGTTTTTTTCTCAGGAGAATCGGTATTAAGGTCTGATTTTGGACAACTTTGTTAATGGGCTGCGGGAGGTTCATGGCTTAGGGCTTTTCTAGATCTTTATTCCTGAATATTTTTTTTAGTTTTAAATTATGACTATGTGTTTCTTTATTGTATGAAACATTTACAACATACCAGTCTCACCCAGACACACACACACACGTACATACTCACGAAAATTTCGGGCCACAATTTTATTAAGTTTGTATATAAATATACAGCATATAATGATCAAATCTATGTACATTAATGTAGTTAAAAATTGCCATCTCGAACTGTTTTTTCTATTTTTATGTTGTTTTACTTCAGAGACAGGGTCTTACTATGTAGCCTTGGCTGACCTGAAACCCGCTCTGTAGACCAGGCTGGCTTCAGACTCAGAGACCTGTCTGCTTCCCAACTCTGTGTTTGGGTTAAAGTTATGTTCCACCATAGCTAGCCTCAATTTTTTAAAAAAAAAAAAAACCAATATTTTCACTTATTCTTTGAGAATGTCTGATCATCTATTTTGATCATATTCATCCCCTCGTACAACTACTCCCAAATTGTCCTTCTTGTCCCTCAACTTCATAGTCTCTATTTTTAGAAACCCGTAGTCTGGTTTGTGATAGCCGACTACCCTGGGTGTAGGGGCTTCCCTGAGTGTGACTCTATTGGAGAAAACTGACTTCCATGGCCCAGCTGCAGTTAAATGTAGACAGCTCCTCGGCTCGAGGTGAGACCTGAGGCCCGCTTCTCCTCCTTTGTGCTGGGATCTTTGTCTGGCCTGCATTTGTGCAGGTCTTACGCCTGCTGTCACAGTCTCCATGAGCCCATGAGTACATCTGCCTCGTTCTCCTGCAGTCACCTGCCGTCCTCGGCCTTTACAGGGTTTCTGCCCCCTCTCCCTCATGGATCCCCGAGCCTTGAGCGGGGGTGGGGGGGGATGTAACCAGACACCCCACTCGGGGCCCAGGAGTCTGGGGTCAGTTGTTCTCTGTCCGTTGACTGGTTCTGGGTTTCCATGACAATTGCCATCCGACAAGCCTTGAACTGTGTACAAATTTCACATTCTAGTTTGGACTCTGGGCTCAGATTCCAGGCCTAGAGTCATATTTCGTCATATAAAATAATAAAATAAAATCATATAAATAAAAATTGAGTCTGGGTTTTGTTAAAAAATTTTTTGGACAGATGAGCTGTGTATACATACCTATAGATGATTAGTCTGATGCATCCTGTCACCACTCAATAACAGCCACAAAAAATAGACCCCTATGCATACACATGCACACACAGAGGGTTTTTTTTGTTTTTTTTTTTTTTTGGTTTTTCAGACAGGGTTTCTCTGTGTAACAGTCCTAGCTGTCCTGGAACTTGTTCTGGAACCAGGCAGGCTGGCCTCGAACTCATAAAAATCCGCCTGCCTCTGCCTCCTGAGTGCTGGGATTAAAGGTGTGCACCATCACTGTCTGGTGGATTCTCTTTTATTTAAAACTTTTTAAATTTTACATACTAACCCCAGTTCCCCCCTCCCATTCTTTCCCCCACTCTCCCCTCCCCATCTTCTCCTCAGAGGAGGTAAGGCCTTCTTTGGAGAGTCAACAAAGTCTGGCATACCAAGTTGTGGTAAAACTAAATGCCCCTCTCCTCCCAATCAAGATTGAGTAAGATATCCCCATAGGGAATGGGCTTCACAAAGCCAGTTCATGCATCCAGGATATGTCCTGGGAGTTTGGACTTTCTTATATGAATGCCATTTCAATGTACTTATCTTAGGTGTTATTATATTGCTGTGAAGAGACAGCATGACCGTGGCGACTCTTATAAAGGAAAGCATTTAATTGGGGGCTTGCTTGTAGTTTCAGAGGCTTAGTTCTTTATCCTGGTGAGGAGTGTGGCAGCTGGCATGGCAGCGGGTCCTGAGAATTAGCTGAGAGCTGCACCCTGGTCCGCAGACAGAGAGAGAGCAATGCTGAGCATGATGTCAGCTTTCGGGAACTTTCAAGCCTGCCCCCAGTGATTCGCTACTCCAACAAGGCCACGCCTCCTAATCCCTCTCAAATAGTGCTACTCCCTAGTGACTAAGCATGCAAATGCATGAGCGTAAGGGGGCCATTCTTATTCAGACCACCATAGCACTTAGAAATAATTAGAATATTAAGTTATTTTTCCGTCGTGTAAAATAGCTTTGATATTTGTTAAAATAGGTTTGATATTTGTTGACCTGTGTTGGTACAACCTTAATTTTGGGTAAATGTTCTCAAAAATGAAATCACAGGCTATTTCTCCTAGAACATTACTTCTCCGAACAGTGTCACCAGGGATTCTTGGTGAATCCTTTCAGGGGAAAAGAAAGCCTCTGTGGACAGTGGCTTTTTTGCAGGGTAAGTGGGAAACAAGCAGAGTTCTAGGTTCTTGTTGCTGAGGGTGCGAGGCCTTTCACAGAGGGCAAACACTTGCTGTGTGGGCAGTAGGCTAACACTCCAGTGTGCTACCCCATTGCGTGGTCCCAGGATTCATGCCTCCACTCCCTTTGTAAATGAGAGCACTAAGCCTTGGAGGTGAAATATCTTTGCAGGTATCTCAGCAGGGAGTGGCAGAAGGCTAAGGAGAAGGATTACGGAGTGGCCAGTGGAGTACTGTAGGTTCAGATTTCCAGAGGCATCCTGGGATTAGTAGTCTTTTCTCACAGAGCTGTGAGTGGGGGTTCTTGGGAAGGACCCAGTCCTTACTGCCTGTCACTCCTGCACCACAATTCTGAGCTGTGTTAGATCTTCTGTGCGCCCCCCCCACTTATTCCTTGGTTATTAAGATGCCACATCTTGCTTAAAATAATCGATGCTATAGCGAGACACTGTATATCCAGTGACGATCCCAGTGTTGAGTGTTTTGGAAGAGGAGCCTGGAAGGGAGTGTTAATGGAGGGTGGATGGTACAGGTCGTCTTCAAAGATACAGGAATTAGGAATAGGCAAGTGGATCGGAGTACTGAGTAGGAAGAGAGGCAAGAAGCGTTAAAGAACAGTGCATATGTCAGCTCGCACATGGTTGGGATAAGGCGGATGTGATGGAGGCGAGGGCCCTTGGATCCATCCGGAAACAGCGAGGAGCTCTCAGACATTTCCAAGTGACCGATGGAGCCGAGGGAAGCAGAGCTGTGAGACCACACTGACGGTGGATGGAGCAGCCAATGGGATGTCAGGGTAGTGGTCCAGCCTTCTGGAGTCAAAAACTCTGGCTGCTGATTGTGGGTGTTCTCCAGTTCTTACTGGTTCCTCCCACCTGAGTGATAATTACAGTCTGATTTACACTTACACGTGCCTGATCACGTGGCATAGTGGATGTAGTTCAGAGATAGAACACTGCATCTTTGATAGGCACAGGTGGCAGATACAGGGTCCAGACCAAAGTGGTCTTTTCTCTTCTAGTCTTTTCAAAAGAACACCCAACAGGCCTTTGATGGATTTATGGTCACCCGGCCACAGATGATGGCTGATAATTCTCCAAGTGATCGGATACACACGGAAATACGTGGGCAGGTGTCAAGGGCAGCATCTGAAGGGCACTCGTGTTTTAAACATGCAGTTGGTGTTCGATTTTGGCTCCCCGTTTGGGCCTATCCCTCTGATGCCCTGGCGTGAGGGAATGAGATGGCCAGTGGTGACATCAGAGCCAGGGTGATAGTAAAATTCAAGATTTTGGCTGCTTAGATGGGAACCACTGCCTTCCGTCCTTTCAGAGTGTCGACAGTTAACACTGTAACCTTTGGTCACAGTGTGGTGGCTGACCAGTGCTGCCTTTCCCCTTGTGAGTACCTCCTCACAAGGAAGAGGAGGGAAGTTTAGGGAACCAAGGGTGCTGTGGGCCAGTAAAGAGAAATGTGTAAGGAAGGCTAAGCATTCTTTGTCATATGCTTCTCTGAGCCTTTACGATGTGACTGTGACCCTCCAGGAGAGGGCTCCAAACCGTTCTTTTCTCATTGCTCATTATTTTGTTTTGTTTGCATGGAGCTTTCTCCTCCATGGCCCTGCAGTTCTTCATGGTACCCAGAAGTCATGTTGATCAAGGAACATCTAGATATTATGTATGTCTTTCCCTTTGGTATTTGGCTAGCTCTCTTAGCTCTGAGATCTGAGTTGGGATTTGGTTTGGTTTGCTTTCTTGAGTCAGGGTCTCACTGTGTATCCCTGACTGGCATGGAACTCACTACATAGACCAGGCTGGCCTTGAACTCACAGAGATCAGCTTGCCTTTTCCTCTTTCAGTACTGAGATTAAAGGTGTTCACCACAACACCCAAGAGGTGTTTTCTTTTGAGACAGAGTATTGCTTTGTAGCCCAGGCTGGCTCCAAATTCTTTACCTTTCACTCTCAGTCACCTAAGTGGTGTGCCTCCTTGTCAGCCAGCTCTGATTTTTTTTAACTATTTATTATGTTTCTGGGGATAATCCCCAGATTTGTGCATTCTAGGTAAAATGATCCACCCATATCTCCAGTCCAGATTTTATAGAGATCTGTCTTTTTTAAAAAAATATATTAGTTTCATTAAGGTATTTGGAGTTTTTTGTTTATATATATATGTGTGTGTGTGTGTGTGTGTGTGTGTGTGTGTGTGTGTGTACGCATGCATACATACATACGTATGTACAAACATCACAAATGACTAAATGACTCTTGGATCTCATTCCTTTCTTTTCAATATGCTTTTAAGAATATTTAGTTTTGTATTTTACCTGTCTAAGATCCTCTAATACTGTGTTCCTGATACTTAAAAAAAAATACTCCAAATTCACGTGCTTTTCCTTGTAGTGTGTTTGAGATAACTTTCGACCTATATTCTCTCTACGCTTTTTAGTTCATTACTCTATCATCTACTCTGCCACATCTTCTAGTATGTTCTCTTCTGGGCTGATTCTAGCCCTGACTTATTCCAGCAGTGGTTGAGCCTATGTCAGTAGAGGCAAAAGTTTCATCCTGGGAGCCGGATGGAGATCATTTAGTTGAAAACATCTAATTTGGGGAAGCCATCTATGAAAGACTGGGGGGTTGTTACAGCAGGGTTGGGAGGAGTTGTGACCCATCTGGTTGGATGATGAACCTCGGTCACTGAGCCAAGGACACTTCTCTCAACTATTTTTGCATGCCACTTCCGGCTTTCAAAGAGTGTCATAAAGAATGCCATTTTGAAGGGCACCGTGAACTTTAGGTCTGGCAAAGGCAGGACTTTTGTTGACAGGCCTGAACTCATCCCGAGGCTGTGCTGCAGCTCTGTGGGCTTGGGCAAGCCATCTCATAAACCCTGAGAGCATCTGATCAGAGGAAAGGGCACTGCCTGACCCCTGGGATTGCTCTGAGAGGCACAGCAGCAGAGATGGAGGAAACATTGAGCCATATGCACATATGGATTCCTAAGTAGACAGGGCTAGTGTCAGCCTCAAAGAGAACATACTAGAAGATAAAATGGGGCAGTGGAGATGATAGAGCAATGAATAAAAAAGGTAGAGAATAAAGGTCGATAGTTATATCAAACATACTACGGGGAAAATCATGGCAATTTGGAATATTTTTTAGTAACAGGAACACAAGATTAGAGGATCTTAGGTAAAATACAACACGAAATGTCCCCGAAAGTATACTGAAATGAAGAAAGACATGGAGTCCAAGAGCCAGCATCACCATGTGGTAGTAAGCCTAGTTCCTACTTCCTGAACTAGGTGTCAAGGACATTGTAAAGTGTCCTGAGAATGGAAGTCAAGGTGAATGTCCCCAGAATGGTGAGCAGGGCGTGGTTACCTTCATAGCACTTTTCCCTCCATGGAAAAGTGCAGAGATGTCTCAGAAAAGAAACATATAAGGGTAAATAGTGACAGCAATGGTTCTGCAGTTCAAGGTAGACACGCATGTGCACATACACACACACACACACACACACACACACACACGCACGCACGCACACGTGATTTTAAAAATTTAAAAAAGGAAAGGGATTGTGGGATAATGCCATAGAAGTGGTGATCCTTAGAACACATTTGGGAAGTGCTGTCCTCCAGTGTCCTTGGGTTCCTGCCGGATGCTGCCTTCCCTCCCATTCTCCAGCAACACGGACCCCTCTGCTGGCATGACCCACCTCCCTGTTCTTCTCATCATTGCCACTCTTCATCTGGAGAGCTGTAGTGTCATCTGAAATATTTGAAGTTATGGAAGTGTCTTACAGTTCTGGTTGTGACGGCATCAATCTCTTTCACAAGTGTTGCTGTATCTCTGGCGCTTCCCACAGGGGGAGAGCACAGTAGGTGTTCTGTGGGGTGGGGGAAAGAAATGGCTGGAGCGAACACTAAACCGGAGGCTCTCTGTTACACAGGGTAGAAGACCATGACGATCTCATGCCAATATTTATGCACTATGACAGCACGCTGAGAGAAATTTATGGCGAATACTTCCTGGCTGAACTAATAGAGGCCCAAGACGAAGAGAATCATGCTGTGGTGTGCGAGGTTGGTGACTGACCCTCCTGGGGACATAGTGAAAGGAACGAGAGGAAGGAGCCATGCTGCTGCTGGCTTGCTGAACATCCCTGGAGTTGACGTGCCCTTCCCTCCTGCATACCCTTCTAGGTGATGCCAGGCCAGCTTGGGGGACCCGAGAAAGCTGGGTGCTGGTCACGTCCTGGGCCAGCTGGTTGCCACACTCCTGGCCGGGATTTGTGGTGTGGAACTGTCCAGTGTCTCTTGGATCTGGCAAGGTATTGGCAGAGCAGAGGACAAGGTTAAGTTTAGGAAGAAAAAATTTTTCTTTAGGTCCTGGTAATTGAGGAGGAGGGTGTCAGGGAAATAAGAGAGGGGTATATCTGACCTGTTTAAAGTGAATCCTTTGATTTGGCTCTCTGGAACTCATGAGAATTCCTTGAGTTTGTAAAACGTAAGTTTCAGATACCTACATTGTATAAACAGCAGCATATTTATGCCAGAATGACTGTGACAGACGTTTTTGCACAATGAAAAGTATCTTTAGAAAAAGACCACAGAGAATTTAACATCTTTGATCTTGCAGTAGCGCAGTGGTAGCACTCTGCCAGAGTTGATTAATAGCCTATCAGCATTTTATTGATAGTGTTAAGACTCTGAACGACAGCATGAGAGAGAAATATGATAACTTGCATTTGTTCTCAGACCTTAATAACTTGCAGGTGGTCCTTGGTTCTCTAGTTATCAAGGTGAGGACGATACGGCAGTAAGCACCATCCCTCCGTGGTCTCTGCTTCAGCTCCTGCCTCAGCTTCCCTCCATGCTGGGCTGTAAACCTGTCAATCATTTCTTCCCTTTCCTCCCCCAGTTGCTTTTGGTCTGTGTTCTATCCCAGCAACAGAGACTAAAGTAGGACAGATGATGTGGGAGTGATTTCTTATTAATAAAGAAAGTGCCTAGACCCATTTGATAGGCCAACCCTTAGGTAGGCGGAGAAAACAGAACAGAATGCTGGGAGAAAGAAGCTGAATCAGTGAGTCGCCATGATTCTCCCACCCCAGGCAGACGCAGGTTAAGATCATTCCTGGTAAGCCAGCTCGTGGGCTACACAGATGAATAGAAATGGGTTAGATCAATATGTAAGAGCTAGCCAATAAGAAACTGAAACTAATGGGTCAAGCAGTGTTTAAATGAATACAGTTTGTGTGTTGTTATTTTGGGGCATAAGCTAGCCAGGCAGCCGGGGTGCCGGGGACGCAGCCCCGCGCGCTCCTATTACTACAGAGGCCACAGGGAGTGTATGATGTCAGAACAGGGCCACAGGGAGTGTATGATGTCAGAACAGGGCCACAGGGAGTGTAT
>NW_004949101.1:2768419-2797270 GCF_000317375.1 Microtus ochrogaster | reverse complement strand
TTAAAAATAATAATTAACAGCCAGGCAGTGGTAGCGCACGCCTTTAATCCCAGCAACTGGGAGGCAGAGACAGGTGGATCTCTGTGAGTTTGAGGACAGCCTGGTCTACACAGTAGGTTCCAGGATAGCCAGGACAGTTTCACAAAGAAACCCTGTCTCAAGTAAACCATTAGCAACAATAATAAATAATAATAGTAAACAAACATGAAGTGAATAGAGCTCTTGGATCCCTACCCATCCTGTTCATTAATAGAATCATAATTATGTTTTTGTTTGCAAACGGATGTTTGACTTTGATTTTTAAAAGAGATTTCTATGCCAGCTGCTTGAAAAGCATTAAAAATTGGAATTTGCAATTTTGTTTCTGGGGTGATATTTTTAGGGATTCTTTCTTCATACACTCTTTTCTCTTTTGCTGAAGCTGTAAGACCTCATAAAGAACATGACTTTTCTTGAAATTTGAGAGCAAATATTGTGTGTAAATAAGGTGAGCAGTTTGAGGCTTGCTTCCACATCGGGCCTCACAGCCTTGCTGACTACGAGACTCTCCCGGAAGACATTCAGACTTTGTGCCAACTTTATGCTAGCGTCATAATTCTTACAGTAACGAATACAGAGTCAAATACTCCAAAATAGATGTGGGCAAAGGATTTGATTGACAGCCCCACCTTCAAAAAAGAATACAGAAATTGTCAGTGGCACATGAGAAGGAGTCATTGGCATCGTGAGATGTCAAACGCACAGTGAAGCCAGCCATGGTGGTTCACATCTGGAATCCTTGTACTTAGAAGACTGGGGCAGGACTAGCCCACATGCAAAACCAAATCTAGGCCACTCTGTTTCAAAAACAAAACAGAACAACAGAAGCTACAGTGAGATCATTTTACTCCCAACAGGGTGGTGGTAGCAATAACAACATCAATAATAATAATAAATAGAATAGTAATGCAAGTTTTGGCTTGGAATTCAAGGACATACTGAGGTGGAGGGCCCGTTGTGACAAGAGATTTATTTGGAGAGTTATTAGCATCATAGACGGAGACAATGGCAGCATGGTGGGGGCTCTGAGGAGAGTTCCAGTCCATGGTAGGGTACAGGGGTTCCTTCTTTTAGGTTTCTGAGTGGGGAGGAGTGAAAAGGACATTAAACATCCCTCTCTTTTACTTGAAGTGGGGTGTTCTGCTGGAGTAGCCAGGGAGCATCTTAACGCTCCCCATGTGGTTTTGACGTGCGGTCTGCTTGATGGCTCTCTTCACAGCTCAGCCTTCAGCTCTAGGCTGATGAGAAAAGGAAGGATCAGGAAGCATTTGGGCCAAAGCAGCACCATTTTGAAAAGCAGTGTTTTTCCACAACCGCCGAAAACTACAGGCAACAAATCGTGCAGAGCCTGAACAAGGACTTTGATCTTCCTGTTACGTCTCCATCTGTGTGATCCAGTCTTCATTTGTAGGAATCTTTTAGTGCTCTGGTTTTATATAGGGTGTTAGTGCCACCCCAAATCCCTTGAGGAACTGATCTGCCACAGTTGTGACCTCTGCCTTGTTCGTTTTCTTGGCCTATTTCTTTCACTTTCCATGTGAACATGGAGGTGAAGAAAGCCACAGGTTGGAAGTGGCAGTGTCAACCCTGAGACGTTGTGTAGTGATAGGAGGGTGGGCCGCTTCCCGCCACCTGGCTAGCTTTACCTGAAATAACAACACACAAATTGTATTCATTTAAGTAGTTGGGTATGGTGGTACACACCTTTAATCCCAAGACTTGGGAGCCTGAGGTAAATTGTCCTCTGAGACTTCAAGGTGTGGCAGGACATACCTTTAATCCCAATGCCTGGGAGGAAGAGACAGAGGGATCTCTGTGAGTTCAAGGACAGCCTGGTCTACAGAGTTATTCCAGGACAAAGATATACAAAGAACCTGTCTCAAAAAGTAAAAATAAACAAAATAGAGGTTAAAAAAGTCACACAAAGATGGAAAATACACAGAAAATGAGATGTCTCTGTCATTTCTAGAGTTTTGGAAGTTGCTTACTTCTTGTTTACTTAGGGAATATTATATCCTTCTGGAGTCTTTGATAGAGTTGAAGAATAGATAGATGGTTATGGTTTTCCATTGTTATGATAAAGATAAATAGATATAAATATTGTAACTTTGATTCTTGCTTGATAACTGTTTTGTTATATGCAATTTAACTATGTTAAAGTGAAACCCTTTCTTTTTTGTTTAAACAGAAAAAGGGGAAATGATGTAGGAGGGTCGGTCAACTCTCTATGTGTTACTTTCATTGGTTAATAAAGAAACTGCCTTGGCCCTTTGATAGGACAGAAAATTAGGTAGGCAGAGTAAACAGAACAGGATGCTGGGTAGAAAGCAGTGAGGCAGACGCGCAATGAAGCTCTGGCCCAAGATGGATGTTTGTTAGAATCTTCCCGATAAGCCACCACCTTGTGGTGCTACACACATTAATATAAATGGGTTAATCAAGATTAGTGAGTTAGCCAGTAAGAGGCTAGAGTTAATGGGCCAGGCAGTTTCTTTATTAATCAATGAAAGTAACACATAGAAAGATGACCGACCCTCCTACATCAACGTTGGTGTCCCTAAGAGGTGATGGCGTCAACCTACTCTCCTCCAAAGGCTGTGCTGCCTCAGCGATCAGAAGCTTTATGTTCCAGAGAGAGGAGACCACAGATTATATTCAAGGACAAGAACATAGGCAGGGCCTGGGAACAGGAACCAGGCAGGAAAGCCACATCTTGTGTCTGAAGCCTTTCCAGGTTCAAGCTAAATACTGGTCCTACTGTTCCACCCTACCTGTCATCCTGGACATGTCACTACACTGGGTGGAGGTATCTGGTCTAGCTTGAGAGAGCTAGTTGTCAAATCCTCAGGAACTTTGCAAGCTATTTGCTGAACATAGCCATTATTAAAACGTGTAGGCTCACACCTTTAATCTCAGCACTCAGGAGGCAGATACAGGCAGATCCCTGTGAGTTCGAGGCCAGCCTGGTCTACAAGAACTAGTTCCAGGACAGCCAGGGCTATTATACAGAGAAACCCTGTCTTGAAAAACCAAAAATAAACAAACAAAAACCAAACCAAACAAAACAAAACAAAAAAAAATTGTATAGCCTGCGGATGTAGCTCACTGGGTAGAGTTCCTGCCATATAAACTCAGCATGTGGCATGTACCTGTAATCCTCACACTCGGAAAGCAGAGACAGGAGGATCAAAAGTTCAAGGTCACCCATAGTTAAATAACCAGTTCAAGGCCAGTCTAGACAACATGTGACCCTGTCTCAAAAACAAAACAGCAAACAAACCCCCAAACAAAAAGCCACTTGTATAAACTTACAGTATAAAAAATTATAGTAAGCCGGGCGGTGGTGGTGCACGCCTTTAATCCCAGCACTCGGGAGGCAGAGGCAGGCAGATCTCTGGGAGTTCGAGGCCAGCCTGGTCTACAAGAGCTAGTTCCGGGACGGGCACCAAAGCTACAGAGAAACCCTGTCTCAAAAAACAAAACAAAACAAAACAAAAAATTATAGTAAATATTTAAAGGGTACAATTGATTTCTTTTAGTATTATGTAGCCCTTGGGGATTTTGTCTGTGGTCTTATCCCATGGACATAGTATTTAATAATGCCATCACATATCTCTGCCCTACATCTCTACTCCATGTTTGATGACGTCAGTTGGCAACTTAAAACTACCATGATGACAATATTTTACCATTGGCAAACACTAAACATCCGGGCATTTCTTCCCAACACTGAATGGGCATTTGTTAACATCTACTGGGGCAGCCACTGTAAGTGTGTGTTCCAGTTCTGGAGCTGCAAAGGGACAGCTCTGGAGGCAAAGGTATCCTGACTTGTGGGGAATTCAGATGATACCTGGAGCTGCGAAGGGATAACTCAGGAGGGAAAGGTAACCTGACTCAGGAAGTCAGGCCTAACTCATCAGGAAGTAAAGCAATATGTGGAGCTGGGGTTGCGGTAGGGGATGGTTTTCCCAGCAGGACATAGTAGTCAGTAGTCTTGCTCCTCTCCTAGAGAGAGCTGTTACAGCTGAGCTCTGCTCTGTTCCCCTCTAGGATCGTCCTAGCAAAGCTATCCCCTTCTTCTGCTCTGCTCTTCTTCTGCCCAAGATGTTACCTCTTTTGTTTCACTCTGCTAAAGCAGAGACTCTGCAGAAATGTAGCAATCTCCTCGGCAGCGAAAAGTTTTTACTTTTTCTGCTCAGCTACCCTAAGGGAAAGTCAGCTACCCTAAGGGAAAGTCTCAGCAAAGGTTCTTCTTTTCTGCATTGGGGAAAGTGCGTCACCCAAAACTCTTTTTAGTAAGAGATTTATTTGGGAAGGAGGATTCCAGGAAAGTAGCTGCCTCTGCCAGGGTAGGAAAGGGCTGCCTACAACAGAACAGGCAGAAGGGTTTATATAGGGCTTCTTAGGGGCGGAGTTTTCCCAGGGAGATTATTGTCTGTTCAGAGATTGGTTAGTTTTCCTGCTTAGGGATTGGTTGGTTTAGTTGGTCAGGGGCATAGTTGGCTCCTATTTCAAGGCCAAACTATGTTTCTTTCACTTCTCCCTTTTTAAGTTTTTAGCTCTAGTTTTGGGGCCAGGGTCTATTTCTTTCACTGGCCTCTGGTCTCAGAACCAGGGTGAGTTTCTTTCACTGGCCTCTGGTTTCAGAACCAGGGTGGGTTTCTTTGGCTGGTCCATTTACCCTGTAGCCACCACTAACCAAGGGTAACAGGACAATGTGCATCAAGTGTGCCTCTTTCCAACCCACGTGCATCAAGTGTGCCTCTTTCCAACCCAGTACAGGACGGTTTCAGGCTGAGCATGTAGAGCTCTTGAGGGCTTGGCTTTCGTTAGAAGAAAAGCCATTGCCTTGTTGAGGAATTGTTGACTTTCTCTGTCCTGTTTGCTACTTTGGAGAAGTTCTGAGCTGTGGCTTTGCTGCAGGTTTCTTGTCATAAGTGTACCTTGACATCTGGTGTTTACTCCAAGCTGAGATTTCAAGGAAGGGTAGTTGGAGGCCAAGGCGGTTCCTAGAGACAGATGGGCAGAGCGTCTGTTTTGGCATCATCCCGGACATGGGCAGCAGTGGTCCGAGAAAGCACCACTGACCTGCAGGCGGGAGAGAGCCTGCCAGGTTAGCCGTGCACTTGGCATCAAGAGAAGGGGATGAAAGCCAGTAACGGTCACAACGAGGACAAAAGCCCTCATTATGAAATATTGTCACCCAAAAGGGATGCCTGACTGTGTGGGTTTTGGTAGCGGCGTTATGAATGCCAAAGCGCACACGTGTCTGTGAGTTAGACCGATTTGTGAAGACAAGGCAAGCTCACAGATGGTTTTCCAGTGTCCTAAATCTTATGTGTGGTCATGTAGACACTCACAGGACAGACAGGAAGAGCAAAATCTCCAGTTTTGTCCTCTAGACTTTGACGGCAGAAAATACCTGTGTCCGCTGAACGGCAACAGCAGCCAATGCCTCTGCACTATACAAGTGACACACACACCAACATACCCCAGGCGAGTTTTGCAAATTGGTATTCCAGAATGGTGTATCTCCAGGCAGTCATTTGAAAGGGACCCAAAGACCAGAGCGGATGTGTCCATCCTCTGTCCTTGCTCTGCTGCCGCCTTTGACTGTGGGCTTTTGTAAGTTGTTACAACCCTAGCCGAGTGATGGGAATATAACAGGTTGTGGAATTGGAGAATGCTAAATCTTTGTTCCTAATGGCAAAACATGTTTTTCTCATTTTCATCAGAATGTGTGATCCATGCCATTTGAAATCAAATCCCCAACACAATGAGCCATTAGTGTAACAGCTCATTACTAGTGGCGGTCTTATAAATAATACATTCTTATCATGCACACGCAGCTCGCCATGAAGCCAGCAAAAGGTATTTCAGGCCATGGAAGTTTCGCTGCGCCAGCACGGCTGTAGATTGGAAGGACATCTCCATGTGAACCAAGATGGATGCCAATTTTCCCTGCCGGGAGTGAGGCTGGCCGTCTCTTTCTGCACATATGGTAGATGGATTGGCTAATCAGCGTCTGCTGAGTCTTGGGCCTGAAATTACAGAGAAGCCAGACAACTGCAGTTCCACAGCCTTTGTTCGGGAGTGCAAACAAGACAAACAATTACTTGTTATTTGGGAAAAAAATTAAAATGTTTATTTTGGACTTTCATTAAAGTGTCAACGGCTTTACAAAACAGCTGTGTAAATCAGCCTTTTATAGCAAGTATCATTTGGGGAGGGGTCCTGGAAAGAAAGGAAAATGCAAGGAAGATTCATTTTAAAAAGGACTCCTTGAAGATAAAGGGCACCTTTGTGTGTTTTTCAAGCACACAAAGCAATTGGAGAAATAGTTTGCTATCTGTCTTTTGCTGTATCATCAAACATCCGTGCCGCTTGCTTCTCTGCCGTGGGATGTTGAAGCATCGCCCATTTGTGTGGGGCTGCCCCTTGGGAATGGATGGTGCACAGTACTGTGAGTCCACTTCCTAAATAGAATGGCTGTGTCAGTCAGTCAGTCACTCAGCTTCCTGGGAGTCTGTGTTCCTCATCAAAAAAAAAAAAAATTTTAAAAACCATATATTAAAACCATGGCGACCATTGCAAAGAGCTTCATAGCCAGGGATTTAGTATGCAGAGGGTTGTTTGTTAGTATGTCAGTCCAGACTTCACGGAGCTCTTTCCCTCCAAACAGCCTTTCTTCACTTCTCCACGACCAGTCAAGTGATAAATAAGTGTATCAAGAGATATAGAAGAGTTTCCCTTATTAAGGAGCCCCGGATTGTGACTGTTTTCTAAGTTGGGGTTTATGGGATGGGTTAGGAACAACCCATTTTACAAAGAGCTGTGATTGATGGGTGGGGAAGGACAGAGTGGAGAAAAGTGTCTAAGAGGTTGGGGGCTTATGGGGGAATAAAAAGAACAGCAAATACACCCCACCTGCGTCACTTTCACACACACACACACACACACACACACACACACACACACACACACACACACACACACACTCCAAAAGACCAAACTCCAACCCACTGGCTGGCAGAGGAAGTGGAACAGGGGAGGTGCAGGGAGCGGTTCAGAAAGAGGACAGGTGTAGCTTTCCAGGGTCTCCTCAGGGACACTCTGGCGACTCCTTAAGTTATTTCCCAACCCCTAAGAGCGTCCCTAGTGGTCACTTGTTGGATATGCCTTTGAGCATGTTCTGTATTCTATGCATTGCACTGGACACAAGAGTTACTGGAAGACCCTTCCACCCTTAAATAACCCAAGAGTGTCCCCCACGCTCCCAGCGGGCCACATGCCAAGAACTCTTGGCAGATCTTGAGTCTGATAGGTGGCTGTGTTCTGGTGTTGCAGGTGGAAGGCAAGGCCGTCGGGTTCATGAGCGTGTGCTCCAGCGTGAACTTGCCCCTGCTGCACGAGTGCTTCGACCTGGGCCCTTTCCATGGGTTCTGTGTCCCACATCCTGACGATCTTCTGGAACCATCAAGAGAGTCAAGTTTGCAAGAAAGCCAAGGTATGGTGGCTGTCCCAGGACATACCAGAAAAGTCAGCACACATCTTACACACAGCTGTGCTATTCACAAAAAGTCCCTTCCAAGTCTCATTTATGGAGTACATCCACATGGTTATTGGCATCTTTGTGAAATCTGTGGGTCTCTCTCTCTCTCTTCTCTGTGTGTGTGTGTGTGTGTGTGTGTGAGAGAGAGAGAGAGAGAGAGAGAGAGAGAGAGAGAGAGAGAGAGAGAGAACACCAGAATATAATAAATAACTTCAAGAATTCAAGGGATTAGGGAAATATCTTAGTGGCAGATCATTGGTCTCATATGGACTAGGTTCCCTGGGTTAAATCCCCAGTGCTTAAAAATTTAAATGTATAAAAAGCAAACAAGCTTGAAGACTCTGTATACTTTTAAACTTTGATCTTTACAATAAGAATTTCTGTGTTTATGTCTTTGGGCAAACCCTCTGTAGCATGAGTGTATTGCAAATGGTCATTTTGAATTTGTACAACTGATTTCTGCATATATGAAATAACATCAATTTTCACTTTATATTTAAGTGTGTATGTCTGTATGGGTATATACTGTGTGAGTGTGTGTATGTGTGTGTCTGTGTATGTAATTAAGAGGGTATCAGATCCCCTGGAGCTGGGGTTACAGGTCATTGTGAGCCACCATATGGATGCTGGAAACTGAACTCAGGTCCTTTGCAGGAACAATACAAGCTCTTAACCTCGAGCCATAAAATGAATTTTGAAATATTGTCTGTGTCAGTATTTCATGAAGTAAGATGAGGTAATCTCTGCTGATAGCTTCATGGTTAAGTAGGTTCTTATGGATAGATAAGATTCTTTAAGATAGATAAAAACAGGCAGGCGAGCTTAGGTGTGTCAGTTCAATTCTCTTATCTGGGTTCCCCATGTGTAGGGTGAGGAAAACTGCCATCAGGAAGGAGTTGTGGATTTTCACTGAGGTATGGCGTGTAAAATGCTATACTTGGTGTCCATGTCTTAAATGAATTTAGTGAGCAGTAAACATTGATAATAGTGGCCATTGTTTCTTTATGATTGGCCATTCAGTCACTCTTTGGGGGAAAATCATGATTTTTTTTTTTAAATTGTACTGCTTCCTATAACATGAAGGGTTTTAGTAAGGTTGTTCAAAAATAGGAAGAGGAGCAATATGGTTGGTGGCACTGGACTTGGTGTTCCAGTCAGTCACAGGTGTCATTTAGCCAACCTTGTCCCTTCAGTGGGCACACCAAATACTAGACAGTGGATGCACGTGTCCTGATGGTGCACACTCATCACATGGAACGGTGAAACCCTCCGTGGAAAGGCTCTTCCCTTTGGTACTGACAACAGCACCCTTCCTGAAAGTGAGACTCGAGTCATTACTGTTGCATGGTGAACGGTGCCTTCCCCAGGCTCTTGGGGAAGGAATGTTCTGGAGGAACATTTAAACACATAAGACAGTCCCGAACCAGAAGTTGTCACAGTTGCTTTCCAGTGCTAGAAGTCTTCTTTGAAGGTGGCACCAAGCGGGAGCCTTGCTGCAGCTTGTGTTCTCATGTATAAAGGAGAGATACAAATAATACCCAATCAAGGGATGGGTAGGAGGAGTAAATATTGCAATTGTGATGTCCTTAGCTCAGTGCCAAACATACAATTTTTTTTTCTGTTTTCATTAAACAAAACAAAACAGCCGGATGTGGTGGAGCACGTCTTTAATCCCAGCAGTCAGGGGCAGAAGCAGGCAGATCTCTGTGAGTTCTAGGCCAGCCTGGTCTACAGAGAGAGTTCCAGGACAGTCCAAGATGTTAAACAGAGAAACACTGTATCAAAAAACAAAAACAAACAAACAAAAAAAATCCCAACCAAAACTAAAACAAACCAAGCAAATTGGAAGGCTATAGACCCTTCCTGAGGCTGAGTCTCCCTGACACTACTGCTGTTCCTTATATAGAATGAATGGAAAATTCCTGTCTCAGAAATTTTACTGGAGGAGGGAGGAGGAGAGTCAGAGTTTAGCTGAACTCTGGGCCTGACACATCTACACGTTATCTGTTATGGCTCTGCGTAGCAAAAGTCTGCGAAGACAGGAAAGGCAGGCAGCTGGCTTCTCATTACCTCCTTCAGCCCATTTCTTAAAACCATTTGCTCTAGGACAGGGTGGCAAGCAAAGGAAGTAGGGAAACGTGTTACCTATCACAGGGTGTTTATTTTTGAAAATTGGTTTTCTGTTCACTGACACAAAAAATGATTCTTTATGAAATTGTTACCAGGGAGCTTCCATTGTAGACTTGCGATTCCTCAGGGATGGAGTCATAGGTCCTCAGCAGCTCGTTATATCCAGGCAGAGTCATCAACAAATTCCACAGCCATCTTTTCATCACATCAACAGAGGAAGCTCCAGAGAAGACTGAAAATGAGCCGTGACCTGCTCAGGTTTTATTACTCTGGTGAAAGTCCTTTACGGAAATATAATTTCTCAAAAACACGAACCGAGATTTGTGTTTTAAATGAGCACACATCATTGCAGTTTGTATTTTGCTATAGTTTATATCTCATATTTTGTTTGATGATTGTTCTAGTTACTTTCTCGAAGCCGTGACAAAAGCAGCTTGTGGAGGAAAGGGTTGATGTGGCTCACACTTCCGGGTCATGATCCAGTAGTAAGGGAAGTCAGGGCAGGAGCCCAAGGCAGGAAGGAATTGAAGCTGAAACCAGAGGAAATGCTGCTCACCAGCTTTCTCTCCTGCTCAGCTGGCTTTATCATATAGCCAGAACTCTCTTGCCTAGGGATGGTGTCCCTCCACAGTGGGCTGGCCCATCCCACATTAATCATTAATCAAGACAATCTCTTACAAACATGGCCACAAGCCAGTTTGATCTGGGCAATTACTCAGTTGAGGTCCCCTCTTCCGAAGTGATTCTAGGTTGTGTCAAGTTGACAGTAAAGCTATGAAGGACAGCGGTTTTTCATTCCAAAGGATGCTAATAATCATTACCTCACTTTATCCTCATAGCTTGATGCCAAAGAGTCAGGGCAGGGGCAGCTCTCTTCATTTCGTCTCTGCCCAAGCTTGTCCAAGGTTTATAAATTTCATCAGGAACTGTCTCAAAAGCACAGTCCAGCCTCTTATTTACCTCTCTGCATCTGGGCAAAGTAACAGTCTGGGTCTCAAGTTCAGGCACTTGCATGCCAGGCAAGCAGTCTACCACTGAGCTACACTCTCAGCCCAGCCCAACACCTCCACCTGTTTCTTTAGTCACAGATTCATCCCCCCACCCCCACCAAGACAGGATTTCTCTGTGTAACAGTCCTAGCTATCCCAGAACTAGCTCTTGTGGACCAGGTTGGCCTCGAGCTCACAGAGATCTGCCTGCCTCTGCCTCCAGAGTGCCGGGATGAAAGGCATGCACCACCACTGCCTGGCAAGTCATAGTTTCTAAAACTATGGGTCAAAACCCCAGTGGGGTCTGAATGTAAGGGTTATAAAATTTTGGCAACAATCAAAGGCTTTTTAATGCTTAGTGACCAAAAATCCAATTCAGAAGCAATTGTGTAATGACTCCAAGATGCCCACCTGTGTCATATCATGTGAATTCACTGTTCTGAACATATAACACGTACAGTTTACAGTGCTCAACCTGTCGTACCATGTGCTGAGGAATGTTATGAATTGCAGTGTTTTACTTTATATATAAAATAGGAGTGGGGATTTTAATGTTTTTAAACTTTTGATACTTTTTGATCAAGATTCTACAGTCTGTAAGTATCAAATTAGTATATCTTTGATTGAATTGTGTTCAAACGTTTGGTTTGAAAAATTGCTGTTTGAGTCGCTGGCTTGAATTAAAAAAAATATTAAATGATTCCTGTAACTCCAGAGTTGGATAGGGGTAGAGATAGACAGATCTCTGAAGCTCATTGGCCAGAAAAATCTAGCCAAATCAATGAGCTTTAGGTTCATTCATAGGGAAACCTTGTTTCAAAATTGGAAAGTGATCAAAGAGGGGACCAGATAGCCAACCTTTGCCCCTAACGTGTGTGGGCACACACTCACAGGTATATATACCACACCCAAAATCAGAAAATTAATGTCGGCTTGAGACTAAGATAGGATTTCCAACAGTTTATAAGATAGTCCTAGGCATACTGCTGCCATTTTGTGTTACACCCTTATGGGAAGCAGCATCCTCAGCATTTAATTGCACAACCAAAACCTTAGTCACCTCTGAAAATGTTGGTCATGTTCTACTGCTTCAGTGTCAAATATTTTGCCAAGACATAATTCTTAACATAAAAGTAAATAACATGTACCTAATTAGTAGGCAAATTTCCTTTCCTCTTCAATAAATATTAAAATTGCAGATGGGAGGTGGGATGGAGAAGGGGGAAGTGGGAGAAGGGGGGAACTGGGATTGGTATGTGAAAAATAAATAATAAATTAATTAATTAAAAAAATATTAAAATTGGACTGGAGAATGGCTCAACTAGTAATGTCTTACCACATAAACATGAGGACCTGAATTTGATTCCAGCACCTTAAAAAGCCTGGCATGATACATGCTCCTGCACTTCCAATGCTGAGGAGGCAGGGACAGAAAGTTCCCTACGCTTTGCTGGCCAGTCAGTTCAGCTGAATCAGCGAGGAGCTCCAGGTTCAGCAAGAGACCCTGTATCAATAGGAAAAAAAAAAAGATGAGGAATAATTGAGAAAGACATGATGTGGGATTTCCTTCTCTATATGTGTTGCTTTTATTGGTTGATGAATTAAGCTATTTCAGCCAATGGCTTAGCAGAGTAAAGCCAGGTAGGAAATCCGAACAGAGTTAGAGAGAGAGAGAGAGAGAGAGAGAGAGAGAGAGAGAGAGGGCAGAGTTGAAGAGATGCCATGTAGTCGCCAAAGGAGAAAGATGCCAGAGCATTACCAGTAAGGCACAACCTTGTGGCAATACATAGATTAATGGAAATGGTTTAATTTAGGATGTAAGAGCTAGCTAGGAATGTGCCTGAGCCATTGGCCAAACAGTGTTGTAATTAATATAATTTCTGTATGATTCTTTGGAACTGAACAGTTGTGGGACCAGGCAGGACAGAAACTTTCATCTATATAATGGTGCCCAACATTCGCCAACGTATATCCACATAAAGCCTAAGAAAGCTTAAAAAAAAAAAAGCAATTCTAAACCCACAAAAAACAGGAGTCAGTTGCAGCTTCTTGGTAGCTATCTTTTCTCAGATAGGCTCTGTTTCCTTCAAGAGAGGTTTCCTGATTCAGTGTTAGCAGCAAAAAATCTTGCAGTCTTTTAAGAGGCCCTACCACCAAACACTTAAATGGTATTTACAAGCAATCAGTGGCATGCTTCTTGGTGGTGGCATGGACCTAGAAATTCTGCAGAGTTGTGGCAATAAATGTGGCTCCCACCAGTACCTCCACCATGATGCTAGACTCTCAGAAAGCTAAGAAATGGGATGAAGCCAGCTGCCAAAGATGCAGCTTTAATCCTAGCCATGCCATTTAGCAGATTAAAAACTCATGTGATCAGAAAAAGATAAAGATATTCAGTAAAGACAGACTCAGATGGGGAAAAAAACCTCTAATCGGTTTACAGTATTTTTAAAATTATACATAGGCTTGGGATAGAAAAGAAGAAGAATATAAAAAGTCCTTAAAAAAAGAAATAGTGTAGTCAGACATGGTAGAGCATACCTTTAATCCCAGCACTTGGGACACAGAAACAGGCAGATCTCTGTGAGTTTGAGGCCAATGTGGTCTACAGAGTTAGTTCCTGGACAGCCAAAGATACACAGAGAAACCCTGTCTCAAAGAACTAAAAATTAAAAAAGAAAAAGAAAACAGAGTAAAAAAATCCACATAAAGATGAAGAATACACAGGGAATCTGGATCTTGTATGTTATTGTGCTGTTTTTGAAATGTTTGACTGCTGAGGAAGGAGCAACAGCTGCTAAAAGACATTTGATTATAAATGCTGCTGGATTAATCCAACCTACATATTTTGAAAATGCCTTGACTTCAAAATTTAAGTCAAAAGATACATTACTTTGGA
Organism: Microtus ochrogaster; assembly: GCF_000317375.1. Classification (NCBI taxonomy): domain Eukaryota; kingdom Metazoa; phylum Chordata; class Mammalia; order Rodentia; family Cricetidae; genus Microtus; species Microtus ochrogaster. The sequence continues at coordinate 2,783,658 of NW_004949101.1, read as the reverse complement.
GAAGAGGCTTTGCTTTTGTTTGCACAGGAAATGAGAGGCTGTGAATTCATTCTGGGCTAAGAAAAATAAAGTTTGATCAAGGAAGAACCCCTGGAAAATCTCCAATGGGAACGGATGGCCCAGATGATCCAACGTTTCAGAGCACCTCTGTTGCAGTTTCCTCTGAGTTCTACATCTAGAACAGCATTAAGACTGCTGGCTGAGATGATCCAGTCTCACAGAATACTCTAGTTAGGACATAAGATAATCCCCATAAGATTATCAGCTCCCTTAGTCATCAAGAAGTAGCCTAGAAAACTACACCAATATTCCCAAAAAATGGATTATAGATGTTTGTCTTTGTTTAGAGTGTTGGCTACAAGTTATTATGAGTAATGGTGAGGAAAAAAGCTAAACAAAAGTGATTAGATTCAGGGTTCTTGCTAAAAATATAAAAAGGGGAAATGCTGTGGGATAATGCTCTTGGACACTGTAAATACTTGTCATTCGTATTGGTTTAATAAAATGCTGATTAGCCAGTAGCCAGGCACGAAGTATAGATGGGGCAACCAGACTAGAAGAATTCTAGGAAGAAGATAGGCAGAGTTGTAATCACCAGCTAGACACAGAGGAAACAAGATGAGAATGCCTTACTGAGAAAAGGTACCAAGTTACGTGACTAAACATAGATTAAAAATTATGCTTAATTTAAGTTGTAAGAACTAGTTAATAATAAGCCTGAGCCAATAGGCCAAGCAGCTTATAGTTAATATAAGCCTCTGTGTGTTTCTTTGAGACTAAATGGCTGCAGGACCAGCCATGATAGAAACTTCCATCTACAAAGACATTCAACATTTTCCTCTAACCTCCACAGTGCTTGTTTACATTCATGAACACATCAAAGTGCCTACATCCATGCTCCAAAATGGTAAAATTACATGTTTATCTAAGAACTGATGTCAAAAAATTTTCATGATTCATTATTGGTAAATGTTTAATTTACTTATATATTTTATATACCTGTGCATCCAGGGCATAAACATTTCTCAGGCGAAAAGAGATCTAGAGTAGATGTAGAATGAATGCCCCCGTAACCAGTATGTTTCATTACATACAGAACCAGGATTTTTCATGTCAGTGAGCTGTTTAATAAGAGATTTCCTTCGTGGTTTACCAGTGTCCAACCCATACCCTCAAACTTGATTGTATACCGGCACATGTGTGAAGACACATAATTTGAACAACTTTTTTCTGCTGGCATCATCACCCCTGTATCGTCAGGCCTGTCTAGAGCTATGGAAAGACATGCTGCCCTGTCAAGTTGCAGCTAGAAGAGCTAGGAAGTGAGCACTGCAATCAAGTCCCTGCCCTCTGACTTAGGTCATCCCTCAGAACTCCCATATCAATTACTGTCTTTCTATCTGTGACTCCAGATCTGCTTCTGAGGGATCAAACTGTCGATCCATTCTTTTTGTACCAAAGCGTGGAAGCGTTTATCTCACACACAACAGACTAGATGGAGGTTCAGACACTGCAGGTCCCTTGTCTGTCATTGGTAATGCGCATCTTGTTGGTTCCTTCCCTTGTCCCTTCCTCCTCAGTCCTCTTCCTGTGTTCTCTGTTCATAGATCTCTGACTCCCTTTCCCTCACAGTTGGGAAAAATTTGAACTTCACAGCAGCCTCAACCTGGCCAAGCAGAAAAATAGTAAAACTTAATTTTCTTCATATAATATAGGAGCCTTCCTTCTCTGGTTCTTTGATGAGCCCACTGTCCATCATGTCAGCCTTATAAGTGTCCACTGAGTCTAAAAAGCTCAGCTGTATACACCAGAGCACTACATACACATGCATTGCCTGTGCCTACCCCCGTAAGGACACTGTTTGCATCTGTATAACCTAAGATGCATTAGTAAATTTTGGTTTGTGTGTGCTAAGCAGCCTTGAGGCTATAATATAACAGGGTTGACTGGGGTGAGTTCTAAAAATGTAGATTTTTGAACTACTATAAAGAAAACTAGTAAAAGTTTTACTTATTGCTTTTATTTAGTGGAGAGCTTATTTTAGAAGACCCTCTTAAGTGTTCAGCTTCTGAAGAAGCGCAGAACCTCTTCAAGGTGTTCCATGTGCGTGGTAGTTAGTGCATATTCTCCTCTAGCGACAGACAGCAAAATGGCTCAAAGCTCAAAGCTGTGTTTCCTTCCAGTTGGCCCCGCCGCTGGCCCCTGTGGTGTCTGCAAATCAAGCTGTGGCTTTTGTTAGCCGCCCCACCACAATAAAGATTGCGAAATCAGAACTGAGCTGGCAATTTTCTTGATGATGCATAAGGCAAAATAGGGCACAGCCTGCATTTCCACAGCTGTATTGGCATCACCCGGTTTAATGGCTTTAAAAAAAAAAAAAAAGACAAGCCCAAATAAAACAACTTTTGTTCGTCATGTAGGCCGGTGTGTTCCAGGCAGCCCAAATCTCTGTTTGGTAAGACCCCTGCAAGGTTCAGACTTGTAAATCTCATTACACACCCGGGGGCCCACCTTACAAAAATCCTTGTAGAATTTGTTGTGCTCCTTGGCAGGGAGAGATTTTATTTTATATTACAGAATTGTGGCCTTTCAAAAAGATAATTAGCATAGCTCCCTGTAACCAAGCCATCCAGGAGAAGTGTCGCTTATTATATGTTAAAAGGCCATTCAAAATAAAAAAAAAATTTTTCAAAAATACCCCATGTCAAAAAGCAGCATTGCCTTTAAAATTATCAAACATATCACTCTTGCTGCCAGGAAATGTTTTTGTCATATTTAATTTCATTTGAATTTATTTCTGCTGCTTTTCTCAAGTTACTTTGTATGTATTGGAGCTGAAAAAAAAAACAAAAGCAAAAACTAAAAAGCAAACAAACTAAAAACTGATAATCAAAAAAAAACCCACCAAAATACAAACAAACAAACAAAAAACCCAATAAAGTGCTTTACCACTTTCTTGCATATTAAATATCCTCCAGGCTGTTCCCAGCCTTCCTAAGGCTCCACTTTCTATACCTAGTTTCATTTTTATGTCCTTGGTTCTTCACCCAGATTTCAGGTGTGTGTGAGATTCTTGTGTGCAGAGCACAGCAACCTTCCTGCCTTGCATGCACAACCTGGACCTCAGTTACCTGTAGTGCTTTAACTGGGGGCTCTCCAGGATTTTGTATTAAAAACAAAAACACCGTAAACAAGATGCATCTTGTCTCAGGATCCTCCCAATGGCCTTAGTAACAAGTTAAATAACAAAAATTTATTTCCCAGTTCCAAGGCCTCAAGTCCTCCGAGATCAAGGTGTCTCAGCAGGTTTCTTCTGTGGTCTCTCTCCTTGGCTTGCCAATGGCCATCTTCTTCCTATGCCTTCATAGGGTGGTGTCCGTCCTGTCCCCACTCCTCTCCCTTCACCCGCCATTGGTCCATGTTCAGTGTCTTCTTCTTACAAGGGCACAGTTCATAGAAGAATAAGGCTCACCTTAGCACCTTCATTTAACCTATTAAATGCTGAGTACATTCCACCCGACCAGGTGTGTCCCACTGCCTCTTCTTAGACCCCATCATATAAAGCGCTGCAGCCTGTAGCCAGGGCACTGTACGGGCTGCTGCTGTGGGTTCCCTGTCTACCTGACCAGTCTCCAGCTCCAGTTCTTATCATCAGCATCTGGGTCCCTTTCTCCCCCTGCCTTCTATTTCCCTAGGGTCTGGCGGTATGGTTCTCTGCTGCCTCATGGCCAAGGCTGCTAGGCTATGACCACAGTAAACCTGGCGGTGGCTGCAGTTGGCTGCTCTATGCAATGTGTATACAAGTTTAATATGTCAGCTGAAATTTATTTCCCTAAGAATTCTCTCTCTCTCTCTCTCTCTCTCTCTCTCTCTCTCTCTCTCTCTCTCTCTCATTTTAAATGACTTGTAGTGTTCTGGCTTGAACCCAGAGCTCTGTGTACACCAGGCAAATGCTCAGTCATTGAGCTGTTGAACCTCCAGTCCTAAATTCTGTCCTTTTAAAAAGTTTATTTATTTATTATTGTTAGTTTTTTGCCAGAGAATAGCATCTTTGTATATGAAGGTTAATAATAACAATGACAACAACGACAATAATGTTACTGTCATCTCCAAGGCTTTAATTACTGCTTCTAACTTCGATTTTCTGGAATAATGTATGTGACAGCGACACATAGAAGTGTCTAGAAAACAAGCAAATGGTACCGGACCTGTGCGTGGGCCAAGTTGTCCTCAAGATAGACAGACAGTTCAGGCTCTTGCAAGAGGATCTCGGGGTTACATCTTCAGGTTTTGTAACAGACCAGGAGGAATACTAGGCAGAGCTGAAATTTAGAACTAAGCAGCCAGGGGCAGCGCCCCAAGCCCGCTGGGTGGCCCTTTGGGTTATTTAGCAAAAACCTGTTACTGATTTTCTATCTTCATTCCAGCGCTGCCTTCTAAGCCCTTTGCAGGATTTCAAAACCAACGGCGGCCACAAACGATAGCAGCTGCTTAAGAATCCATTATTTTTAGAGAGAGCAAGATGAAGGGGGTCCGCATTCCACTCCCCCTTTCAGCCCCAGAGCAAACCTGCGACAGGACTCGGCCGGCCGCGCTCTTCAGCGGTCGGGTTCATTTCACAATGGCAGAAGCACAAACGCTTTGATACGGGGCCTGGAGGTCTTTGAAAGGAGAGTGGCTTTATTTATATTCCTTATGATCATTATGTGCTGGGATTATTTTCCCAGTAGGTGATGTCTCTTTTGCCCATATTTATGAAGCAGGGGAGCAAAGCATTTAATGAATTTCAAGAGTGTATTTGACTGTAAAACACATCTCAGTATATTCACATGTAAATAACCCTTTGATTTGTTCTCTCTGGTGACCTTTCTTCTTTGGGGGCTACATCACAGTTTGTTGTTGTTTTCCATTTTCAAATGGGAGGCTGGATGATAATAATGAAAGATTATGCAAAAAAATCCATGTTTAAAATAATGTTGATATGCCACTTGTGCTGGGGGATAATTACAGTAATTTGGCCATTACACTATATGGAGGCAGGAGTTGGTTGGTAGCAAACACAGCAATGGGGGTGATTCAAGGGATTTTCCTCCCAACTGGCTGTTTGATCCTGCTGACTTTTCTCTTGAAAATCAATTGCTCTCTATGAATACTCTGAATTCCCCCTTGATTAAATTGGCTGTCAGTGGGCTGCACCCATTACGTGGGGGTTGCCCCCGAGTTCGCTCTGCCCACAAATGTGTTTTTATTTTGACAACTCTTAAACTATCATGGCCCGAATTTAATCTGAGCAAAGAAGCAGAGGAAGTAATTTACTAAAAACACAGTCTTGGTACACGGCAGCAAACAAAGGGAAAGGCAGTGCTGTGCATGCCCGGCGTGAAGCCAGCTCTTCTGTGCTGGGCCACCAGCCTTCTCCCCCTGTAGCTGGCTTGATCTCTAGTGTTTTCTGACCTCCAGGGCCACATGGATCACTCAGCCAAAGACCTGGGAGAGGCACCCGCAAGCCTCTTTATCTCCTCATGGGTCTTAATAAACTAACTGTATCTTTTGGAATCAGACTTAAAAATTTTGATATTTTTTTTTTCTTGAAAAGGACCACTAGTATTGAAGATGGAAAAAAATTATTAGCATGGCTGGGGTATAGTTTTATGAGTGTGTGTGTGTATGTGTGTGTGTGTGTGTGTGTGTGTGTGTATTTAACTCCATAAGGAAAGATATTATTATTTTTTTTATTGATTGCTGATTTAAGTCTATGAAAAATATTTGGCAGTCAAGAGAAAAACAAGCATCACAAAACTAGTTCTACAAAAATGTGTTTTGTAGTAGTTATGGGAAAGTACTCAGCTTCTCTTAGACAGAAATGCCCTGGCAATGCACAAATCCAGGCCTCACAGCAAAATAATAAAATATAGCTTATTCTGGAGCTAAAGATGAGTGTCCGTGGCTCAGAGACACAGACTACTTCAAACAGGCCTGATGTAGTAACAGCTTCATGAAGCCTTCACAGTAACAGAACGACGAAAGTTATGAATAAAAGCATTTTCAGATACATTGGTGGAAACGTCAGGTGGGTAGGGTACGGTGATGTGGGAAACTCAGTGATGTGGATCAGATGTTCTGTGATGACATCCTTGGCCTTTGGGCTAGTCAAAGCTAAGGGATCTGATTTGTCCACTCTTAAATGGGTTTACTTGAGAGTCACAAGGGTGTTCTATCAAACATAGAGATGAATGAATGTCAAGTGTTTTTGCAGGAGGAGGAATTAGAAATAGGTCCAGATAATTTGGTTCTAAACCTGCAAGGTTCCAGCTCTCCTTTATCACAGAAGAAGCAACCTAAAATGGATGGGGGTGGGTGGGAGTTAGTTTAGGTGCAGCATCTCTTCTTTCAAATGTTAGCACTATGAGGCTGAGTCACCATGTTTCCTGTAAGGAGAGCCATTTTCTTTTCCCGCTGAGAAGTTGCTTCAGCTGCGTCCCAGGCTGATTTCTTAGATCCTTCTGTATTGGCTTCACCCTTACTCTTCATTTGGAATCAGTTATTCTTATTTCACTCTCCTCATGGAATCTCAGCTCTGCCCAGGATGGCACCACTGGTAATTACAGCCCTTGAGGTCTTCTTGGCTGCTCACTGGTCCTTCTGGCCTGTGCTGGCCTCTGCCTGTGCTGGTTGCTGCTCCGTGGACCTCTTAGGCAAATGCTCTCCTTAGACTTTTTGCCTAGATGCTTGTGGGGACTCGGCTTCCAGGAGGGTTTTCTTTTTCCATGTTATCGTTATTTCCTTTCTTAAAGCCATCCATCTTTTTACCTCCTCCTTCAATTAGACTTTTCTGTCTAATTGGCCTTTTCAACCTCACTTTTAGAACAGCCCCTACATTTTCAGGGTTTCTTTTGGATTTATTAATTCCTGATATTATTTATACAGCCTCTGTTCTCCCAATTGATTTGAATCCATTTTGTCCTTTCTAGTGTAGTTGCCTTAGTTATCCATTTTGATTTTTTATTGTTTTAGAAATAAAACACTTAGGGCTGGAGAGATGGCTTGGTGGTAGAGAGCACTTCCGCTCTTGCAGAGGACATGGGTTTGGTGCCTGGAACTCACATGACAGCTCACAACCATCTGTAACTTCAGTTTGGGAGATCCAACACCCTCTTCTGGCCTCCCCAGCACTGCACATACGTGGCACACACACATACTTGCAGGCAAAACACTCATACACATAAAATAAAAAAAATAAATCTTTAAAATTTTTTTTCAAAAGTACTGTGGTATCAGTCGTTAGAAGATAAAATAAAAGCATTTATTGCCAAGAAAATTCTTTTTATTAGTAATTCACGGTCTGAATGGTTGAGGGACTTCAAATTAACGGGCAATAGCCTGAGGACTATGGGGATCAGATAGGCATTGGAATATTCCTCCAGAGTGGTAAGTAACTCATTATATTGCAAGAGGTAAAGGTGGACTTAGTTACTATGATTCTACAGAATAATTTGAAGTCAGGTATTGTAGTATCACAAACATAACTCTTTGCTCAGGATTTTTTTTTATTTGGGCCCTTTTATGCTTCCTTTAGAATTTTAGGGCATTTTGTCTTATTTTTATAAAAAATGTCACTGGAATTTTGATGTAGATTGCATTTAATTTGCAGATTACTTAAAAAAAAACGAGGTCATTTACAAAGATATCTAGTTCTGCCAGTTCATAACCATGGGTTGCCTTTCAGAATTTCTTCAAGTTTTCTTCATGTTTTGTAAATTTCAATAAAGTCTTTCATCCTTAGGTTTATTTTGAAATATTTTCTTTTTCTTTTCCTTTTTCCTCCTCCTCTGTCTCTGGTGTATGCATGTGTGTACACGTATGTTCAAAAGTGGATGTTGTCTTCCTCCGTGGCTCTTCATGTTTTGTTTTGTCTTGTTTTTGAGACAGCAGTTTTCTCTGAAGCTGGAGCTCACCAATTAGCTAGGCCCTGCCTCTCCATCCGCCTCTCCTGACTTTACCTTTTGTCACTAGGGTGACAGACACTGTCACTGACATCTCCCAAGTGTCTATTTATTCTTATTTTTTAAGGTTTTTGTTACTGGGATTATTCTCCTCAGTACTTTTTCATTTCTGGTGTTCATTATTGATCTATTAGGAAAATTCACTGAATTATGAATGTTGAATTTTGTCTTCTATTACTTTGGTATACTTATCAGGCCTAAAGTCTTGTGCTTTAATCTTTAGGGTCTTCTGAGCATTTGATAATGCATCTGCAAATGAGGATAATGTGACTTCTTCCTTCCTTCCCTGTTTGCATCCCGTTTATTTCTCTCTCTTGTGTTATTGCATTGGTTAAAATGTTCAGGTCCATATCAAATAGAAGTCATGAGAGTGAACATCTTTCCCTTGTTCTCAACTTCAGAGGAACTGTTTTTGGATTTTACACATTCATATGATACTTGCTATGAATTTATTTTATATATTATTTACTATACTGTTATGGTCTTTCTGTATCTTATTTCTTCAAAGCTTTATCATGGAAAGGTGTTAAGCTTTGCCAAAGGCATTTTTCTGGAACTGTGTAGATGATCGTGTGATTTTGGCTTTGGTTTTATGTGTTGTGTGGACATTTTTGGATTCCCATATATTGAACCAAACTGTATCCCTAGAATGAAGCCAACTTGATTGTGAGAGTTGATATTTTAAATATGTTATCACATTTTGTTTTGCAAATATCTTATTGAATCATAATCATCAAGATATTGGTCTTTAACTTTCTCGTATGTGTTTTATTAAGATCGTATCTGATTTTGGTGTCAATGTAATTGTTGTTTATAGAATTAATTTAGAGCATTCTTCCTTTTCTACCTTACAGAATACTTAGAAGAGCATTCATGTTACATCTTTAATGTTCTTGAATGACTAAGAAGTGAATCAATCTGGTCCTAGATTTTTTTTTCCTTTGGATGGAGACTTTTTATTATTGTATTGATCTGTAAAATATTACTAATTTCTGTTCTAATGTTTATCATTTCCTTCTGAATTGGGGTTTGGATTGTTTCTGGTTTTCTAAGACCTTGAGATGCATCTTAGATTTATATTTTTGAGATATCTTTGTTTTTTTTAATGACATTTGTTTGTTTATTTAATATGAGTGGGGGGCAGTATGCGTGTTTGCACACGTGTGGAGGTCAGAGAACAGCTTGCAGGAGCCACTTCTCTGCTTTTATCGTGTGGGCCGTAAGGATTGAATGCAGGTCGTCGGCCTTGGCTGCACTGCATTTACTGCCTGAGTTATCTTAGTCAGTCAGACTGCGTAAGATATCAGATTCTGATTTTATTTTAATATAGACATTAATATCTATACACTTCTCCCTTATAATTGCTTTTGCTCTGTCCCACAGATTTTGTTATAGTGTTTACATTTCCATTTTATTGTAGGACGTCTTTAAGTCTATATATTTTTTTAATATCTCAATAATTGTTCTAAAGTATATTATTCCATCTCTATGTGTTTGCATAATTTCTCTTGCTGTTGGTTTCTAGAGCTTTTTCCTATTGTGATCTGACAGAATGTAAGCAATTATTTCAATTGTTACTTGTGTGCTGTGGTGGTTTGAATGAGATTAGCTCTTTTGGCTCATATATTTGAATACTTGGTCCCCAGTTGGTAGAACTGTTTGGAAAGGATTAGGAGCATGAGTATGGCCTCGTTGGAGGAGATATGTCACAAGAGGAGAGCTTTGAGGTTTCAAAAAACTTGTGCCATCCCCAGTCTCCTTCCTTCCCTCTCCTTCCCTCCTAATTCCCTCCCTCCCCTGTCGCTGCCTTCTCCTTGTGGATCAAGATGTGACCTCTTAGCTACTCCTGCTGTCATATTCTTCCTTCTGCTACTCCTGCTACTCCTGCTGTCATATTCTTCCTTCTGCTGCCACCATGGATATAACCCTTGAAACCACAAGCCCAAATTAAATAATTTTCTTTTATAAGTTGCTTTTGTAATAGTGTTTTATATGGCAATAGAAAAGTAACTAGTATACCTGCAGATGTCTATTGAGTCTGAAGCTCCCTTGTGGATCTGTGGTTGCTCTCTTGGTGGGAACAGAGTACTGATTAGTGTATTGCATGGCCCTTTATGTCTAGGTTAGAAACGTTTACTTTGTGAAATTGTGAAAGTACAGTTGTCTTCTTGATATATTTTCCCCTTTATCAATATTTCCTCTCTTTTTCCCTTCCCTCCTCCCCTCTTTCCCCATCCTCCACCTGCTGCTGCTTCTCTTCTCCATCTAGTAACCCAGGAGAGCCTTGAACTTGCTATGTAGCTAAGGGTGACATTAAAGTTCTGATTCTCCTTCGCCTCCCAATCCTGTGTTTCCTTGGTACCTTCAGAGGGTGTCAGAATCTCTGGAACTGGGGTTACAGACAGTTGTGAACTACTAGGTGGATACTGGGAATTGGACCTGGATCTTCTGCAAGAGCAACAGGTACTCTTTACCTCTGGACCATCTCTCTGGACTCTAAATATAAATATTTTTAAAGATTAAATTATTGTCTCCATGAGGGTAGTTGTGTAGGCAAAAGTAAAAGGTCCCTGCTTCCATAAATCCGCACTTCTTCCTATGGCTCTCTGTGCTCTGCACCCCTTGGATAGAGCACAGGCTATGAGATGTTTACCTGGTTTGTTGGGGACTTTTTTCTTTGTTTCTGTGTTGCTTACTACTCAGGCAGTGAGCGTGGTTTGGGTGGGCACAGAATCTGGTTGGAATAACTTTGTTCCCCTGCTCACTAGTGCAGGGAACCAAAGTTCCCTAGGCTGAAGTCTACTCCAGACAGATTCACTCCATGTTAGCTGCAGGCCCGGTGACTATTTCGGGTGCCCCCTGAAGCCCTCACCTAGAGCAGGGCACACACTACTGTCCAGGAGGTGCAGCTGCGTTGGTGCTTTCTACCACATGCAATTATGATTTCTTGAGGCTGGAACCATCGCAGTAGGAGTAAAGAGCTCACGAAGAGAGACACTGTACCCCTTCTTTTGACTATCAGGCTGTGGAAACAATAGACCCCATGAATTGGAATTTTCCCAGGAGTCTCATGCTGGGAGGAAGAAAAGGCTAAAGCCCAGTGTCAGGCAGAAGAATTTGTTTCTCCCCTCCCCCCACATAAAGGGACACAGACACAGGGACACTGACAAGGACGCAGACTGGAACACAGATACAGACATGGATACACACACACAATAAATAACCGGATCAATAAAATGAAAGAAAAAAGCAACTAGAGAGATTTTATAACAATGAAGCTGTACTCATAAAACCCCAACAATATGATCACCTAAACAAGACCTGCACAGGGACAGTTGGTATGTCAGTGTGGACGGGGAGGTCTTACAGGGCTCCACTACAGGCAGCCAATGGCTGCTCAGAAACTACTTTTTCAGGGACAAGCTTCCTAGGGGGGGCTGTCTGATCCCAAGTGGTTGGCCCTGAACACGCAGGTACATACAAGCATAGACTACACAGACTCAGAAGGTTGTATAAATGTGTGTGTGTCCCTACACATGTATGTATATATGCAACAACAATACTTGAAGAAGAGGTCACGGATTTGAGAGGGAGGGGGGAACAAGAGGAATTGGGGTGAAGGAGCAGGAGGGGTGGGGATGATGTACAATACAGTATTCCTGTTTGAAATTCTCAGCAACAACAAAAGTAAGAGCAAGCCAGTCAGCTGCATTCCTCCATGGTTTCTGTTTGAGTTTCTGCCTTGGCTTCCATTGATGAACTGCGATTGGGACATGTAGAACCAACGAGTCCCTCCAAATAAAGGGATTTCACCCAGTTCTTACATGTCAGATCACTTTGCCGCTGGAGCTTAGTTACATCTTCCTCTTGCCCTCTATTTAAACCCAAGCCTCACGTCAGTACCTGAAAGATGGATTTGGAGCCACTGGACCTCTTTGTTCCTTCCCAGTGTGGCCACATTTGATTACTACTCTCTTATTGGCTTACTGAGGATGAGTGGCTGAACCTACCTTCCTAAGTTAGGTAACCAGGCCAGTCCCTGGACATAATTGCATGTATCACTTCAGTCCTGACTCTCTTTAGTGGCCATCACACCCTCCTGGTGTGGGGTGTCTTTTTACATATCTGTTGCTTTTATTGGTTGATAAATAAAACTGTTTTTGGCCAATGGCTTAGCAGAGAAAAGTCACTCGGGAAATCCAAACAGAGATATGGAGAGAAAGTAGGCGGAGTCAAGCAGCCGGCCAGCAGCCGCCAGCCAGCCGCCAAGGAAACAAGATGTGTAGAAAATGAGGTAATGTCACGGCCACGTGGCAATACATAGACTAATAGAAATGGTTTAATTTATGATGTAAGAGCTAGCTAGAAATATGCCTGAGCCATCAACCAAGCAGTGTAGTCAATATAGTTTCTGTGTGATTATTTGGGTCTGAGCAGCTGGGAAACAAAAGCACAGTCTGCTTACACCCTCTGGTGTTAAAGGTAAAGAGATCTGGATTCTGAACTGTGTCTCCAACCCGGATCCCGCTGCATGTATGTTTCTGTGATATTGCTTCAGTGGGGTTTGGATGGCATGTCGCTGGACCACATGGTAGATGATGGCTTAGATACTGTGACAAAATTGGCTTTGAGTTACAAGAGAAGAAAACTGTTATTCAGAGAAGCAAGCTTGGGTATGACCTCAAAGCTGCCTGCCCCTACAGCTCTGTGCCGTCACCCTGGGGGCATGCGGAGTACTTTTCCAGCGTCAGCACGCCAGGCAGGTCCCAGATCAGCTAAGCTCAGCCTGCCTTTCTGTAGTGCTTCCGTTTCTGTGCCCATTTTGCTCACTGCAAGGTCATGGAACTAATCTTCCAAGCCTTCTAATCATTTCAAACAGATTTTTAAACCTCCGGAATGTAATCTTATCTACAGTTAATTTGGAGATCCACGAGGAAATAGGGGCTAAAAATTTCTTTTTACTAACACGGCTAGTCAACAGTACTGTATAACTTATTCCTTCTTTACAAGTTTGAAATATGATCATCAACACCAGTCAGGATTGCATGTCTGGCTGTGTATTTTTAGTCCATTATTTTCTATTCATTCCTGAATAATCCTCTGTTTTAAAGATTGGCTTTATAGAATGTCTTACTATAGGAAGTTTGAGCTATTCTATTCCTTTGAAAGTATTGCTCACCAACTCTTTCTCCATCTTTACTACTTAAGGATTGCCTTATTTCCTTGTATAGAAACAGTTATAGGATTTTTGATAGCTATTTAAAATGAATGTAAAAGCACATACTATTTCTTTCAAAAGCCTTCAAAATATGTTATGTTGCATCCTCTGTGTAATATTCATCTTAGAAACAGCAGGGTGCACCCAACGGCTACTGGAACCTAAAGCATATAGAAGCTTCTCTATAGGAAGTCATCATTACGAACGCAGCATTGGACGCTGTGCTTTGGGAGGGGCCTGTACCAGGGAGGTACTTGAACCTCTAGTTCAATTAGCCTGTGGTAAAGCCACTTCAGATAAGTAATGTCACCCAGAGAACGCCCTAGAAAATTGTGTCTCCCCCTCTGCTGGAATAATGTGCTGTTTGTGACACCGACACCGCTTACGGGGTGGAAGCAATAAAATAACAAAGTTGTCGCCGTGGTTATGTTTTCGGTAGAGTGTCACATAATACCACAGCTTTGACTTTTCTGAGATAGCATGTCACATTTGATGACCTCAGGGCACATTGTGAACATTAACTAATTAAACCTCACAAAACCCAAGAGACTTTGGGAAGGGAGATGTAACATCACCTTGCCCAGTTCTGAAATGCAGCCACCTCTGGGGACAATGGTGGCAGCTGCTTAATAATAAGCTTCGACACCTCACAACAGTTTAGCTAAGACAATTAGTCATTGTCATTGGTAATTGTCTTGTGAGCATTAGACTAGCAAATGGTTAAGTCGCCAGGATCATTAGTTCACTCTAAATCTGATCCATTCTTTAAATATTTTTAGAAATTTTATTCTAACTGTAAAAAATATACGCATAGAATAGGTCATGTTCTTGGGTTTTCTTTTAGATCTCTTCTTCAGTTTGGAACTTAAAATAAAAACTACCATTTAAAAAACAGTGTAGCTTAAAACAGGGAGCAAAACTAATCAATAATACTAATCAGTAGTAGTCAGAAATAGGTGTGTTGACTCCTCAGGGAGGTGAGGGAAACTTCTAGGTCTTGGAAATGTTCACGTCAGTAGGTGAATTCTCCTTCACATAGAAGAGAGCGCTGTAGAAGCTGGTTGACTTCAGCACCTTTCTGTGTTTTGCGGCCAGGTGAATTAGCCTGGGAGAGCCAGACTTGTCATCATGGACATACTAGGAAGCCCAGGCACAGAACACACTCAGGGACTAGAGACACCACGGGTTTTCCTTTCCTCGAAGCGTCTTTCTTCAGAAGGATTCTGTCTTTTCTCGGGACACTCCTTCATGGCCAGTGAGCTCCATTTCACGTCTGGATATGAGTCTCTCTCATCAGTACCTTCAGCATTATCACTCTTAAAAACCCGCCTTGGGCATCTAATTTTTCTCTTAGATGCTCATTGTATTTCACTCACCCACGTCTTTGTTAAAAAGTCACAGAAGACCTCCGTGGTCCAGTGCTTGGGTTGAGCAGTGTCTGTCGGAGTCATCCTAGTGCTGGATGTAGAGAGACAAGCTAGCCAGAAGCAGAAGCAGAGAGAATCATGAGCTCTGCCTGGCTCTGCAATGTCTGATGGGGTAGTTAAAGATAGGAGGGCAGAGCAGCTTCCTCACACTGACTGCGTGTCTGGGCCATTCAGAGGGCCCAGGGGGCCTCATGCCCACAAGCAGAGTGTCTGTGCTGCTCTGAGCTGGGACCCATCAGAGGAGATAGATGCCATGTTGAGCTCCCTCAGTGGAGTGGGCCCTAGGCAAGAGAGAAGGTGAACATCCCTACTGTTGTAATCTTTCCCCAATTGCTCTGCTAAGGCATGGATGACCTGGAGGTGGGAAGGTGGGGAGGGGAGGGGAGAGAAAGCAGAGAGAGGGAGAGTCTGAGTGGGAGAAGGCCTTTGCGTGGGAAATGGGCCACTTTCCCATTGTAATTCTTATGGATTAAGCATGTGAAGAATATCCAGATGTGGAAATAGAAAACACTATCCTGAGTGAGGTAAGCCAGACCCAAAAAGAGGAACATGGGATGTACTCACTCATATTTGGTTTCTAGCCATAAACAA